>NC_030434.2:8616437-8806437 GCF_001660625.3 Ictalurus punctatus | reverse complement strand
GGGCGAGGTCGAGCCGACAGGAAGGCTACGAGCTCTCAAATAAGAACTCTATACAACCGCGGTGAGCAGAAAAGCATCTCCGAACGCAGAACACGTCAAACCTTGAGGCGGATGGGCTACAACGGCTCAAGCCCTCCCGTCAGCCGAGAACGGGGACGTGAGGATATCGTGGGCACGGGCTCACTCGATCCGGACAGTTTGGAAAAGATTGTTAGAACTCCAGGTTTCCAATCTACTAAAGGTTTGACGTGTCGATGCTTTTCTGCTCACCGTGGCTGTAAAGAGTGGTGTAAAGTCATGACGATGATGCTCCTACTAAAACATGTTCCTAACACGTTACCGACGTAGCCCGTGAGCGTATGCTGCCATGTCATGTCGCACGTTTAATACGTTTAAGAAGATCCCGGAAGCATTTCATTAAGAGTCATGAAATGGTGAAAACGTCAAGCACACGGACACAAGAGGACCACTTGAGGACTGCGCATACACACATGCTTTACCGATGAACACGCTGAAGGCTTGTCGGGTGGTTGTTAGGGGCCCCCCCCCAGTATGTTTTTCAATAAGCGGGGAAACATCTGCTTCTAAAACATCTGCATTAATGCCCCACATTGAATTCTCAAAAGAAACATGGCTGTTAAACGTCCGCAGTCACAAACTAGAGATTCTGCTACATATCTCGAGTACCTTGTACTAGACGTATTAGAAAGAGATATGCAAAAGTATAGTCAAACACCAACTGCCACGCTACTTCTCATTATAATCCACACATGACTGTCTGAATCGGTCACTCCCTAATAATTCCCCGATCTAATTATGGCCGTCGCAGCTGCTGTCGAAGACCGTTTTGCATGTGTATCCGCAAGTAAACCGCTCTTGTCTGAAGCAGGCTACCCATGAGAAGCGGATTTCCAAGAGTTCGACGGTAACGTTGCACAACGTCGCGGTATAAAATAAATACGTCGGATTCTCGACGGCGTCTCCGACTCTGAAGGGTCTTGCTATTTCAAAAGCACGGCAGCGTGAGCAGGGAGACGAAGGGAATGTGGAGGTCAGAATGACCGGCACGCGGCTGGGAGCGTGTCCGTACGAGCGTCAGCAGACGCCGGGCGACGGAATCACAGGTCATGTGGGGAGGTTACGTTCGTCAGTGCATGTGCACGCAGCCGAGAGAGAGAGACTGTTAACCACGGGAGGAAGGAGAAGAGAACCCAATCTTAACTTCCCACAACACGCTCGAACAGGAAGCCCTGCCTCCTCTTCCCCTGCCCCAGAACGAACCCCCACCGTGCAGGCTCCGTTTCGGAAGAGGAAGCCCCCCCTGCAGTCAAGCTGGGTGATGCAGACGGCTTTATCAACACTCGGCAGCAATAGGGAGAAGACAAACGGACAGGAATGAGGATGGAGAGAGCGCTTCACGCATAAACTCCGGAAGAGGCAAAAAATAACCATGTTACAAATTCTCTTTTTTTTCCTCTCTCTCTGTCTCTGCACGGTCACAAATGACACCAAAGCTCAAGCCCCAGATGTTTAACTCGCCATGGCAGCTGCATGGGTATCTAATCTGGTCTTATGGCATCGCTGTTGCTGTGTGGAATCATGGGAGCTCCGGAAACAGCGCCTTCTTGACTTGTGTTGCCCGGGCAACCTGCAGGCACCAAGGATGAATGGAGGAGAGGCAAGGAGATGAGATCACCGCTATCTAGTTTCACTGTTGCTCTCGCAACTCCCACTCATACCCACAATTCAGACGCCACATTGTGTGATGCCTGCGTTTTCTGAGCATGCTGGAGGGGCTGGATCTTAAACCCCCACAACAAAAAAATATATATATATATATATATATAATCAACCAGCCATTATTGTTGGTTGCAGTCGATTTCCACGAATAACATTTCATTAAGAGATGAAAATCATTAAGAGATGAGCAAAAACTGAGGATCGTCGTCAGGAAGTTCAACGAGGAAAGAGTATACGGTACTGTGTAAAAGTTTTATTGACGTGGCTTAGAGGTTACACGTTCGCCTCACACCTCCAGGGTCGGGGGTTCGATTGCCATCGTGGCCCTGTGTGTGTGTGCGGAGTTTGCATGTTCTCCCCGTGCTGCGGGGGGGGGCGCGGTTTTCCTCCGATTTCCTCCTCCAGTCCAAACACATGCACGGTAGGCTGATTGGCGTGTCCAAAGTGTCCGTAGTGTATGAATGGGTGTGTGAACCCTGTCCAGCGTGTACTCCGCCTTGTGCCCCATGCTCCCTGGGATAGGCTCCAGGTTCCCCGTGACCCTGAAGAAAAGGATAAGCGGTATAGAGGATGGATGGATGGATGCTTCTACATTAAAGATAAACATTAATGAGCAGTAAACAGTAATAAATGAAAGAAAGTTGGGGCAGTGGTAGCTCAGTGGTTAAGACGTTGGGCTACAGATCAGAAGGTCGGGAACCCTTGCGCTACCAAGCTGCCGCCTTCGTCGTGTTTCGCCTTTAATGACACGCAAACATTTTTTTGGGCCACGTTTAATTTTGTGCTACAAGACTAACGTGTGGAAATATTTCCGCGCTGACCCGATGATGCAGAAGTTCTAAAATAAAAAGCTTGTACTAAAAAATTTTAAACAATATGGTGCCTAAGACTTCTACACAGTACTGCATTTCTATACGCAATACATAAAAAAAATAAATATATCAACAATGACGACATGCCGGATGCTGGCGTTCACGATACACGAGCTTGCTAGGACATGTTGACTTTGTATTCAGTGCCGCAAAGGTATACTTAGCACTCTAACCGACATGATTAATGAATAGCTCTTAATAAACCGACTAGTCTCACTACGAGCGGTTACGCGGGCAGCTCGAGGAATGTCCGAGCTGCGCGCTGTGTTTGACTGGCAGCGTGCCGAATCTGTGACCGTTCTGTATGGGGCTTCTTTTTTCCCCCTCAGATCTTGCAATGATTGGGTGCTTGAAGTCAAATAAGGGGTTAAATGATGAATCATGATCGCTCCCCTTCTGGTAAATCCGTCCTGTTCAGAAAACATGCGAGCGTCACGTCGGGGGTGGGGGAGGGGAGGCGCGGGGCAGAAGTGATTTCAGTTTATTTTGCGATTTCAGGCAACGTGCCGGATTGAAACGGCGCACTTCTGAACTGATCCTTTCGGACCGTTCGGTGACGATATGAATACAAATTCGACGACGACGATAAAAGAGCACCGGTGAGCGCCACGGACGTAGCGCGCGTCACGATTACCGCGTGAATGGCAAACTCGCGGGGACGTCGGTTCTTGCTCGTCGTCACGGGCGGCGATGATTAAGCGCATGGATAGGAATGTTCCGCGGGCCAGAAATGCAGATTAAAAATAAACCTGTCCGACGCGTACACGGCGTCACTATGACGCGCCGCGGGTGAAAAGGTTTTTGAACACCTCAGGTTTCTCGGGTTTATCGCCACTGACATGCATGAAGTCTTATTAACTTTTGGAGGTTAATGGAACACTAATAAAGGCAGGGTCGCTTGGAGAGCTCGGTGTACAGATAAGAGACTCGTAGTTAACTGGATTACGGTCAATAATATATATAGTGTGCATTTTTATTATTCTTTAATTTGCGCCTAGTCTGTTTTTCAATTCTCCACGATGTAAAACACTACACACGTGCCGCCTTTTCCTCAGATAGTTTTTCAGATTTAAAAAAGCATTTCAAACGAGAATTTAAACAAGATCACAGGGCATTCGAAAACATTTTACAGGCGGTGCACCTTCACACCGGATAAAGAAACCGCGTTGCTTGCTCCATATTTCACTTCAAGTGCTCACTTTTCTTCCTGATTTGAGCAAATAGTTAGTCTGATCGTTCAAACTCTGGTTTGGAAGTGCGCTGTGAAGGAAGTGAGGTGAATTTACCGCCACCTTTAAGCTAGGTTAGAAACTATTGGACGCTTGCGACGCTCACGCTTACTTTACTCATGTCGAGGACAAATCAAACGGATTTAATTGGATATACTGTGTATATCTGGGGTAGAAAGACCTCATAAGACAATCATTTCTGACTGTGTTCAGGTTAAGGTGAAAACAAGCGAGGAAACGCTTAAGGAAGGTCTTTGAAACTTTTGAAGAGATATATCTTACAGGACATCTTTACATCTTTTTAAAGCACATCCCCATCCATTCTTTTTTTTTTTGGAGGAAAGTATCTCTCCATATCCTTCTGTCTCTCGTTCTTCCTCTCAAACATGTGGAGTTGGTTTTGAGCAGGAAGAGGCTGCATTCATTTTCTGGCCGTTGGCATGTGAGAACAGTTTCCCTTTCAGAGTGAGGGGGAGGGAAAGAGAAAAAAAAATTGAGGGGGGGGGGGGGAAAAAGAAAGAAAGAAAAAAAATACAGGCAGCGCTTGCTCAGGAAGCACAGTCTGCCCACTCAGGAAATTCCTGAGGATGAGAGCAGCTTCCAGGCACAGGAAATTTCCCCTTTCAAAAGAGCATGTTCACATAAACACACACACAGAGAGAGAGAGAGAGAGAGAGAGAGAGAGAGAGAGAGAGAGAGAGAGAGAGCGAGAGAGAGTGAGAGAGAGCGACAGAGAGAGTGAGAGACAAACAGAGAGCAAGAGACAGACAGACAGAGAGAGCGAGAGACAGAAAGACAGAGAGACCCAGAGACAGACAGACAGAGAGAGCGAGCCAGAGACAGACAGACAGAGCCAGAGTCAGACAGACAGAGCCAGAGCCAGACAGACAGAGCCAGAGAGACAGACAGAGCCAGAGAGACAGACAGAGCCAGAGACAGACAGTCAGACAGACAGAGACAGACAGACAGACAGAGCCAGACAGACAGACAGAGCCAGACAGACAGACAGAGACAGACAGACAGAGCCAGAGACAGACAGACAGAGCCAGAGACAGACAGAGACAGACAGACAGAGCCAGAGACAGACAGACAGAGCCAGAGACAGACAGAGACAGACAGACAGAGACAGACAGACAGACAGAGACAGACAGACAGAGACAGACAGACAGACAGAGCCAGAGACAGACAGACAGAGCCAGAGACAGACAGACAGAGCCAGAGACAGACAGAGAGACAGACAGAGACACAGAGCGATAGCGAGAGAGACACAGAGCGATAGCGAGAGAGACACAGAGCGATAGCGAGAGAGACACAGAGCGATAGCGAGAGAGAGACCGAGAGAGAGACAGAGAAAGAGCGAGACACCGAGAGAGACAGACACCGAGAGAGCGAGAGACAGAGAGGGAGACAGAGAGGGAGACAGAGAGGGAGACAGAGAGGGAGACAGAGAGGGAGACAGAGAGGGAGACAGAGAGACACACACAGAGAGAGAGAGAGAGAGAGACGGACAGATGTAAATGACCACACATGGTTAAGAATTCAATAATAATATGTATAATAATGTTGATAGAGTCATGAGCCTGTTTGGTCTCTTAAACGGGATTTAGTCAAAACTTAAACTCAAAAACAACTAGGCTTACAAACCAAGTCGACTCGGACCCAATGCCTTCTTTCAGTGGAAAGTCCAGTAACAAATAATTAAAAAATTTTGAAAGCTGTACGCCTCTAAAAAAAAAAATATCCAGAACATTACAACACATTTTAAAATGAACGTTCATGGAATAAAACTGTACCGAGGAGGTCCGTGGAATTTAATTTCACTGTTAAAGGGCACCCTGCCCTGCTGGAAAATAAAGAAATAAATCATATATAAATACAAACTAGAAACTCATCGAATCTCTTAATAGTTCTAAATGGTTTAACGGGAACTGTAGTGGTTTTAATGGGAACTGTAGCGGTCCCTGTGGGTCTCCACTGGTAATTCCTTGCCTTCTATTGGTGAGATGTTATGTCTAGTGGATACCATTAAGGACCGACAACGGTAATGGTTTCAATGGTTAGCTGATAAGTTTGTAATGGTATTTGTAGTGGAAACCATTCGAATCTCTGTGATTTAAGCCATTACAGCCCAACAAACGCAGATAAATAAATAAATAAATACACATTTCCGCACAAAATTGGACTGTTCCGGTTTAGAGACGATCACTGAGCCCCTTGAATCACCAAACACACTAAGCATGATCCCCGACTATCCTCGCGTCTGTAGCGACCGTACACTAGCATGCAGTCTGTTCTGATTCACGGCCGGTTTCGTTCCTAGACCTTATGTAACATCATTCATAAGCAACTGGGTATAAACGGCCTTGTTTAATCTATGGACCTTTTATATAATTATTTAAGTAAGAGTGTGTGAGTCAGACTTTCCTCGTGCTCTTGCCCACTCCTAATAATCGTTCCCACAATGCCTGACTGCATTATTAATCGGGAGCTTCCAAGCAAGAGCGTTCTGTAAACGGCATTGTACCTGGAAATCGGATCTCCTCATTCACCTAACGCGTGACTCACGCGGTCTGAAACGAGGCGAACGAACACCATTCGAGTCTCTTTTTGGCACGGCGGCGGGTTTTCAGTAAACGCGTGGCTTATTGCGGCAGGGGTAGGACGCACACGGATATTAAGCCCCACTTAAAATGAACCCGGTGGAACACTCTTCAGTCTCGCGTCTAAACCGATTGGCAGTGAGGTTAGTGTGCAGGGAGAGTGTGGAAGTGCAGGAGGGGTTAAGTGCGAGTGGCATTCTTTCAGAGTGAAAACACACTGCTCCTCTCCGCTCATCTCATCTAATCCACTTCCTCTCCAGGAAGCCAAGAAGGCCGACTTCTGCCCACTCTGCAATTTCCTTTTTCTTTCTAGCCCCCCCCCCCCCTCCCCCTCGCCCTTCCTTCCTCTCCTTCCTGCCTAGAGCATTCCTCAGGACTCCTGGATTAATGAGTTCACCCCACACACACACACACACTTTAAGGAGTTTACTTTAAAAACAGACTTAAACCGCAAATATACAAATAATAATAGGTTTGAATACGGACATGAACGTACTCAAGACCTCGTTCGCTCCGACGTTCCGTTCGAATCTGGATGTCACAATCGCGCGCACATTAATCCTCGACGTGCACCTCGTGGTTTCAGTTGAAGCTTGTGGAGAAGCCTCGCCGAGAGAGAGAGAAAAAAAAAAAAAAAAGGCCATTCCATCAGTGTCAGGAAGAGAGAGATGGCCTAGAGCCAGCAGAGCTTCTCCACAGTTCGTCTCACAACCCCCCACCCCCACCCTCCTCCTCCTCCCACTTCCTTCCTCACCACCCTCTGTTTTTTCTCTCCTTCTCTTCTTCTCACCATCTTTCACTCTCCAGGTAAAGTGTAGAGGTAGCACACATGGAAGCAGACATGCATCTTCTCATAAATGTAAAAAAAAAATAATAATAATAATAATAATAATAATAATAATAATAATAATACTTTATATTATGGCGGTATACCACAGTAGCAAAATGTTCATGAATAGAAATATGGTGCATATCGTTTCAAATACAAGCAGGTTTTTATTATTATTATTATTATTATTATTATTATTATTATTATTATTATTATTATTACTGCACTATACGATAAACCATTGTATTGGATGAACAGAAACCCTCAGGGTCTCGGTGTTTAATATACTTGAGGGGATTTGCAATCATAACATGCCTACGAATGAAAAGTCCTGGTATTCTACGAGGTACAAAGCGGCAGATGATGAGACTGCATCTGCAGGATGGAAGAACTGGAAAGCTTTATAGACGTCCCGTATCGAACCGGATACGCTCGGCATGGCTGGAAGTACGTGGGGGACACGCGGTTGTACGGGATGTCCTTGTGCGCTGTAGCGTTACGATCTCTCGTCGCTGGAACAAAGAGACTCAAACACTGTTCCCGCATCACAACCTCCCTGTGCACAAAGCGAGCTCCATGAAGACACGGTTTGCCAAAAGATGGACCGGAAGAAAGTCGGAGTGTCCTCTACAGAGCCCTGACCTCAACCTCACGGAAACCCCTTTCGGGATGGACCGGAACGCTCGTCCATCGGCACCCGTCCTCACGGATACGCTTGTGACCGAATGATCGCAATCCACAGAGAGTGGACGTTATTATAACGGACTCTGAAACGGGACGCTTTAGAAAGCACGTGCGGGTGCGACAAACGGGTGTCCGCAAACTTTCGGTCACACATCGCGAGTACGGCCTTCGTTTATTTATTATTTTTTTGGAAAAGCATCCCGGTAGCCCGATGTAGCACTCCGGTCCCTGCTGTAATTGACAGATTAATTGGTAACCAATTAATAGTAGTTAAGACAACATGCGATACTACATGTCCTACAAGAAAAACTACCTCTCTCAAAAATAGTGCGCAAACCTGTCCGGTTAGACGAGTGTGCACTTAAAAAGAAAATAAATAAATAACACTAACGGTGCCCTGAGCGTTTGTCAATACAAAAGAAGTTATTCCGGAGAGTTCCCGTCCTTGCTGTGCTGCTCTGGTGCGGTCCAGCCTTCAGTCACATCACCTCGAGACTTAACCTGTACACATGTGCAAACTTGAAAACGGTGGCAAAGGCAACGTAGGGTTAAAAACTAGAAGACCAGATACGTTTGGCAGATAGTGGGTCAGCTCGGACAAACACACGGGTTAAATATTAAATGAGGTCTAGCGCAACGCCAGACTTCAGTACACTTTCACCACCAAGCCTGTTTCCTGGCCATCGTCCAACTCCACCCTTTCTTTTATTGGCTAAATCAAGGGCTGGTTTAGACCTGCAGTGAGCCAGAACTCCACTTCCAACACACACACACACACACACACACACTTCCTCAATAGAGTTAACCTATGAACTGAGTGCTGGCACAATGTGAAACAGGGCATGAACACATACATGCGCACACACACCTCTAGAAACACTGCCTAATGTATGAATTGAGACCTAGCATGAGGTAAAGCTTGCCCACTCAAAACACACACACACACACACACCAGGACCAGAAGGACTGCCTCAAGGTGGTCTTCTTCGATGACGTCAGGACCGAACCGGTGCCTATATCACCTAAAAATATCAGGACTGTACGAGTGCCTACACATATCTGCTCTATGACACTGTTGTCGTGTAACCTACAGAGAGTTTAGAGACGTGAGCTCAGGGGAGTGAGAGATATGCGCGTGTGTGTGTGTGTGTGTGTGTGTGTGAGAAACGGTGAGTGCCTGGGTGTGTATTGGGTCTGTGCTTCATAGGTGCATAAATCAGACGACGCAACTCGTATGAAAGAAAAAACAAAAAACATCTAAACAGTCCAAAAAATGAATAAATATATAAATAAATAAATATATATATATTTTTTTTTTGTTTGTTTTTTTTTTTTTAAACACACACGCAATACATAAAGTGAAGAAGGGAACGAAGACTTCTTAAGGAATGAATAAATCTCAGACGCACTTTAAAAACGTTTATATCGACATATAGCGCAAATGCAGTGGATGCTTTTCCAGTCGCCAAAAAAAAACAGAGAAACAAAGAAAAGAAAGAAAGAAAGAAAGAAAGAAAGAAAGAAATAAGCACAAGCAGTACAATACAAACTTTAAGCTAACTGCTAGCTGATTTGATGCTAACATGCCAGAAATCAGATTTAACGTCTACACAGTGCAGTCGATGGAAAACCAGGTATATGGAGGTAAACCAGAGAGATCTTATCACATAGACACCGATATCCAAAGATCACATGATAATGCATGGAGCAAACAGGGCCAGTGCAAGAGACACAGTGTGTGTGTGTGTGTGTGTGTGTGTGTGTGTGTGTGTGTGTGTAACTCACGCAGGTGTCCAGGCAGTCTGGCCGGCTCTTCCTCTGTCTTGGCATTAGTCAGAGGCGGAGCGCCATGGCCTGGAGAGGAAGTGGAATTTGGCAGCGGACTGGCAGAGGGACTGAATGCACTCCTCTCCTGCTAAAACACATGCACGACTTAAAAAAGAGGCATCGCATGCACAAACAACTCTTACACATGTCTGTTTGCCACTGGATCACAAATGCAACATCTTATTTCAACTCAAGCAGTGACAACAATGGAAAAGATGCATCCCACCCTTACTGTGCGACCGAATCACCATCGGATTAACGCGAACGCCGGGAAAACGGACCTTCGTGTGCCCCCAACAACCAAATACAAGACTGTTACATTCGTCTAGAGTAGTGATGCACCGAAGGAAAATTCTGGGCCGAAACCGAAAAATCAAGACGCGCATAGCCGAAAACTGAAACCGAAAAGGATTTTTTTTTAAACCCCATTTAACAATACGGGGTTTTTTTTTTTTTTTTTTGGGGGGGGGGGGGGGGGTTGGGGGGGGGGTTTGTATAATTGTATTATTAGACTATTTAATTCATTTCATGAACGTAATGACTGAATTGAAAAACTACAAACCAGTTTTTAATGAAATTTGAAATCAACACCAAAACATAAACAATATGAAATATTATTCTTCATTCGGTTCTGTAACTATCAGCTTCAACAGATTTTTTTTTTTAAATCCGAATATCCAACCAGTGTAAAGATCTAGAAAACTATTATAATGTGCGAAACAGCAGTCCGGTAATGACGGAGGCCTCTGTTCTGTTTACGTGAACGTATTTCCACGTTCAGTTCTATTCAGGACACCGTCTCAACGCTGCTTTAGATTCGTTTAAAGATCGCCGCGCGGGACAGCGGCGATAGAACTCGGACCAGGCTCGGAGTGGAAACGTCAGACGCAGCCTCGAGTCGAGAGCCAAGTTCTGCAGGGCTACGGCGATTTTAAATCGAAAGCGCTTTCTGTTTACACACGAGCGGCAGGTTTCTCTTCGAGAACAGAAGCTGCTCAGGTTTCTGGCGGGACAGACGGTTCCGCTTCTCATCGAGAACACGAGCTTCTGCACTGAACAGTCTCTCGCTCTCTGTGCTGGTCCTTCAGCTCATGCCTTCGTCACCTCCAGCTCTGCCGGTGTCAGTTCCCGCGTACGCCGCTTCACTCCGCGTCAAAGTAACGTTCTTTAAATCGCGGATCTAGTAAACGTCGCGATGCGACGGTGACCGTCGGCTAGATCGAGAGAGGAATCCCGACGCCGAGCGCTGAGAGGAACGGAGCGTGGAGGCGTACATTTTCAGATGTGGTTCTCGAAGTGGGGTTCTAGGGTTGGTGATGCATAGCCAAGGGATCTGCGATTTGTTTACGTATTTATTTTTGCATTTTGTGACAGTGGTGGAAATCACACCCTACATTAACAAAAAGATTATATTTAGGGGTCTAAGCGCCGAAGTCAATTCACACCTAATGTGCTCTATTGGTGTTCAGGAATAAAAAAATCTATGGCGCTAAAAACAAAACAAAACAACAACAAAAAAATAATAAATATAATAATAATAATAATAATAATAAGGCTTGAACATGGAATAAATCCAGTCTCAAATGGGTCTGGGGAGTAGGGAACCGAATATTTGGCAACCGAAATTATTCGGCCGAAAATAGAAAGAAAAAAAAAAAAAAGCATTTTCGGTGTTTGGCCGAATAAATTTGACCGAACAATGACGTGTTTGATGACGCGCCGGATAGCCTAGCAACCAGAGTGAGACGCGCGAATGTCACGACCTCCACTTCCGGCAGCGCGCTCGGAGCACCGATGGGGCGCGCGCATGTACGAGCTACGTGCACGAGCGCGTGCTCTTCGGATGTTGACAACCGTGACGTTGTTTACTGTGGACACGTGCGTTTGTTTCGTTTCTGTTCCGGAGTATCCCGTCACGTCGCGAGACGTAAGGGAGTAGAGTACTGACGTAAAGACGTATTTATTTAAGGGAACAGAACATTAACAACGTATCTAACTGTACTATATCTACTCTGATACTCAGGGACGCGAGCGGTGTATATCCCCAATATAATCAGCCGTATAGAACCCGATAGAACCATTTTTTACACTCGTCAATGCACATTTTAGTTGTAGGCTACAGAGTGTTCCATTCTTTCAGCAGTCAGTTACAGGCCTAACATCGGGTATTCAAGGGGGGGATCAAAGACGACCACATCGAAATATTTTTACTCAATTGTTCAGTGTTAAATAAATATTTTGCAATTGTAGTTTTCGTAATTGATTTTTTTCTTTGAAAAGCAAGACAAAATAGTAAAAAGCACATTTTGACTATTTAAATGTATGCAATGGTGAAAAAAAATGGTCAAATAAATGGGGGGAAAAAAACGTGTTCGATATCCGGCCAAGTTTTTCGTCATATTCGGCTTCGGCCAAGAATTTTCATTCCGGTGCATCCCTAGTCTGGGGAGTTTATTTCATAGTTAAAGCGATCCGTGGTGACGAACAGCTTGAGAACTACTGTTCTAGAAGAAGCGTATATTTGCAACACGGACAGATTTGCAAAAGACCGATTTGTCCAAAATCCCACTGAGAAAAATAGAGCGGTCTTTTTTTTCTTCTTTTTATGAACTCTGTACACTATGCACAAAACGGGTGGTAAAATAAAGGAAAGAGAGTGGGGACATTTTACTGGCATGACTCGAGTCCCCTTAGAGCCATGAGTCACTCCAAGTTACTCGGACCGATCACCTTCATCCTATGATGAAACATTTCTATCCTGATGGGAGTGGGAGTGCTCTCTTCCAGGATGATAAAAATCAATCCCCACCCACACCGCATTAGGACTTAGGCGAGTATTTAAAAAAATATATAAATAAAAAAAGATGTAATTCAGCACAGATTTCAAATCAACTGAAGACCTATGGGAGATTTATGACTGATGAGCAACGAGTTAAAGATCACCATCAAAACACCAACTGAGCGTATATCTTGTGGAAGAACCGCGTTTGTTTCTTCTGTGCAGTTTAGAGGTCGACCGATCGATGGGTCTTGCTGATTATTCCGCACCGATAACATCGCTATGCGGAATGATCGTTTATCTACAAAAATCCACACTGACAGCTTTTCCCGCTTGCGTCCGTTGCGAGAGCGACCGAGTCGAGTCTGCTGTCACACCGTACGAGACCGCTCTCTAGGAGCGCAACCATTTTTGTTGTGTTATTTGAAGTGTTTTTTGATGCGTTATATATTTGTTATTTGGAGTGCTAATTTTTGGTTCAGTTTGGATGGATATCTTTTATTTACTTTAATACTGACTAATGATTAATAAGTTCATATTTATTTCATTTTCAGATAGTACAGTAGATTTTCACGCTACAGTCAGTGCTGTTTATTTGTGTAATAAAGTTCAGCGATGTTTCACGTCGAGTGTTTTCATTCAGTATAATCAAGCGTTGACACTTTATAATGTATACGTACACCGTATATTTGTAAATAATAATCATCTTTAAGCACTACTCCTATTTCCTGAAACGTCGTACGGAACATACTATAAACGCAGGCATTAATAACCTGTGTGTATCTTGTTATCTGATGACCTCCGTGGACAATTACGGGATCGTCCGACAGACCTGATTCGAATCACTGATACCGACCGGCAATATACAACCCCGCTTCGCTACACGCGTTCACGTCATCGACGAGACTTTGATAACGCAGGAAACGTTTGGGATCTAAAAAAAAAAAAAAACAATAAATCGGCGTGCGTTATAAATGTCTACGAGTTAAACGTCTCGCGCAGGCAGGTGACGGAGGGCGCATTCAGAGGCGACGCTGTGCAAATGAAATCATGCAAAATCACAACCGATAAAAGCACTTTTCCGGGGAGCCAATTTGACTGTCACTTGATGCGATGTGCGGCTCTGATCAAGAAAGAAAAAGAAACGTACACCGTTCCGAAACGTGAGAAACGGTTCTCGGTAGGTAATGGATCATCGAACATGTGTAGAATTGGTTGTGTTATGCAAGGAGACACTGTGCACATTATGAACAACAGGGAAGCGTTACTAGGCAACATATTGCCACTAGTACTAGTAGCACAACTGTAAGAATAACACATTGGTAAGTTTTGGACTGGAAATGAGATCATACTCCAAATATCAAATGAATGTTGTTGTTTTAACCCAATCGAAGTGACCCGACATCTGACATGCAGCTACGTCAAACTCGACACTCTATAATATACAGCGCATTCAACGTAATAAGGAAGAAAATCAACGTCTAGATCATGTGTTAAACTTCATAGCTTGAGGTAAGTTCAAAGTTCAGGTGGTCCTCAACAAGTGCCACTACTACTTTACAGAGCTATCCTGCTTGGTTTGGTTAGCTTATACACTTTTGGTGACCTTCCCAAACAAGTCTAAAGTTATGACAAGACCAAAATAACGCTTTATAGGTCTCAGCTTTGAATAAGAAAATAAAAAAATGCCAGTGTGTTGTTATGCATCTAACTCATAGAGGCACTGGAGTAATTTGACATACTACTTAAAGCCAAAAGCTTATTGTTAAAGTTCAAAGCAGAGCCAAATAAACCGAGTGACAAATGAAATTCTGGGCTAGAGATAGTCTAGTGTGTTTACTCAGGGACACGCTCGGTCAGCTATACTCATCACGGTGTTAAGCAGGCCTGGAAACTCCGTATTTATCCACTCAACGGTTGCTCAATAGTGATGGTGAGACCTTGATTTGGTGTAATTATAAAATTACATATGCATATATATATATATATATATATATATATATATATATATATATATATATATATATATATATATATATATATATATATATACACACACACACACACACACACACACACATATATACATACACATATATATATATATATATATATATATATATATATATATATATATATAAAATGTGTATACATGTGTAATATATATATATATATATGTGTGTGTGTGTGTGTATATATATATATATATATACACACACACTCACAATATATACACACACATACATAATATATTCACACACACATTATATATGTATATATATATATATGTATATATAATGTGTACATGTAATATATATATACACTCAATATATATATACACATACAATACACACACGTATATATATTTATAATGTGTGTGTATATATATAAAATGTGTATACATGTGTAATTATATATATATAAAATGTGTATACATGTGTAATTATATATATATATACACATACACACACAATATATACACGCACACTATATATATATAAATATATATATATTATATTTATAATGTGTGTATGTAATATATATATATATATATATATATATATATATATATATATACACACACACTCACAATATATACACACACATACATAATATATTCACACACACATTATATATGTATATATATATATATATATATGTATATATAATGTGTACATGTAATATATATATACACTCAATATATATATACACATACAATACACACACGTATATATATTTATAATGTGTGTGTATATATATAAAATGTGTATACATGTGTAATTATATATATATATACACATACACACACAATATATACACGCACACTATATATATATAAATATATATATATTATATTTATAATGTGTGTATGTAATATATATATATATATATATATATATATATATATATATATATATATATACACACACACACACACACATATACACACACACACACACACACACATACATGTGTAGCCTGTGTGTATGTGTAGCATGTGTAGCCTGTGTAGTGTGTGTGTATGTATATGTGTGTTCAGGGACGCGGCTCTGCTGTACAAGCTACACGGATGGCGCAACGCTACACTGTTGCAACCCTTTTCTTACGCTGAAATGGTCTAAATGAAAAGGAAATAAACCTATAACGCCTACGAGATTTCCCATCAGCGTGTATAGATCTGAGCAGAAACACCAGAGCCAGCAGCTAGCTACAGGTCACAGTGTGTTTTCCTGCCTCACCGCGACAAATCCTCTCAGCAACAGATGATAGAGCAACAAACCAAAAAAAAACAACAACAACAACAACAAGTAGTGTAGTGTTTATTCATCGCTACAACACGTCGCTCCCGGGTTCAGTCTACACCTCCGGGCTGCTAGCATGGAAGAGGAATTTATAATAAATACCTTAATGTTGAGTTGTAAAGGGGAGTCGGACATGTCTCGGTCGAATTCAGGAAGTTCTCCCGTTTCCACTTTTCCTTCCCCCTTGTTTTCCGCGAAGCGAACCAGGCGGAAATGCGAGCATCCGACTTTGTTGTTTTGAATCGACGAGCAGAAGACGCTCTATAAACCCATCGCTCTCGACGAATATCCGTCAAACTTTACAGCTTTATATTTATAATTGTTTGTTGTTGTTTTTCCCCCGCAGCGTTTCAGGCACTACATGTTGGTTAAGTGATGGTTAATACCTTCCTGGAAGAGTTGGCCGTCCGAGGCTCATTGATTTTAGTGTGTGTGTGTATGTGTGTGTGTGTGTGTGTGTGTATATGTGTGTGTGTGTGTTATAGTGGCGAAGTGACGCGAATTCCTGGCACTTAAAGTACGGCCCCCTTAAAGGGAAACTTAACTCTGGAACTGGCCAATCAGAATCGACGTGGTGGGCGTGGCTATAATCCCTCATCCTCTGTGAAAAGAGGAACTGGGATCAGCGTGTTGCTTTATTCGGCGCTGTTACTGGAACTCGTTGTAAACCCCTCACTGATCCTTAATCAGTTTTGTTTTGTTTTGTTTTTTTTTAAACACAAAAAACGTACTCTTTTTTTTTTGCCCTGGTGTGAAAGGAAGACAGGGCAAATTGTACGAAAGCACACTTATATTTATAGAGTAGTTCACAACCCTTTCACAAAGGTTGTGAAGGATGACCTTGAGATTACAGCCAACATTTGACAAATGACAATTTTGGTGAGCTTTAACTTCTAATGGAGGTGCGTACAACCATACATGCCTTTTTGCATTGTTTACATTCAATCTGATGTGGTTAGAGTTCACTCGAATGGCTTTTCGGGTCATTTTATGTTTCCATTCGTTCATCCGTTCACCCATGCATCTCCAGGGACCCGTCTGAAGGCAGTCCATTGCACAGCATCACAGACACCCATTTGTACAATCGCACTTAGAGGTCACCAAGCCATATGCTGCCATGTTGTTGGGAGGTGGGAGGTAACTGGTGGAAGTGCATGCAGACACGAGGAAAACATTCAAAACTCCACACCGAGACTAACCTGAGTTCAGGATTGAACCAAAGACCCTGAAGCTGTGAGACATCTATTATGATGTTGAGTACTGTAGTTCCTGAAAGGAGTAGTTCCTGAGATATCAGTGGGGGACATGATGGCTTAGTGGTTAACATGTTTGCCTCATACTTCTGGAGTTGGGGGTTCAAATCCTGCCTTGCATGTTCTCCCCATACCTTGAGGGTTTCCTCCAGGTACTCCGGTTTCCTCCCCCAGTTCAAAGACACGCAGTGTAGCTGATTGGCATTTTCCAAATTGTCCATAGTGCCTGCGATGGGTGTCTCTAGGGCCTGTGATGAGTTATTACCCCGTCCAGGGTGTCCCCCACCTCGTGGCCGAGTTCTCCGCGACCCTGTGTATGATTAGCGGTATGGAAAATGGATGGATGAATTATCAGTCAAATGCGGGCCTGCACACACTGAAGATTTGTGTTCCTTTGCCTTTTTTAATATGAACATCTAATCGGTCTGACATAGCATTGAAACCCAACAGGGCTGAGTTTCCCAGAAGCATCGCAAACTTAAGATCACTTTAACTTGGAGAGAGAGTGTTTAATGCCATTTAACGATGATCTTTGTGCTGCAATGCTTTTGGGAATCTCCGCCCAGTATGTTATTTCTTACCAAACATGCAAGACCAATATATTCCATTATTTTAATGTCTGTGAGCTACTTTCCACACGTGTCCAATAATCTCTCAGTTAACCTAGCTAATTTTACATAGTCATGATCAAAGAGAGAAATAGCTAGGAATCCTAAGAAATCTATCCTATCTTCAATATATATATTTTTTTGTACGCAGCTACAATCATTAACAGAGATTATATTATGGAGGCTTTTTATATACCAAACATTGGGTATGTGATTAATTAAAACACTTGACTAATTAAAACATAATGTATGTAGCATTTAGTACCTAACCCTATTTTTCACCACAGGGATCCATTGTTAATTTGCACATGCTTTTTTTTTTTTTTTTAAATTAATATAAAATGTGTTATTCATTGGGCCCCCTGCTGACCTTGAGGTTGGGCTTTTAATGTGCTGGTTAGAAAACAGAGTTAGCCATAGCTAATCATCATGCACATCAGGTAGCTTCTGTACACTGGACCCCCTGATTACATGCATGAGTCATGATTTTTAACAATTTTTCTACTTCACATTACCCCTTGTCTCCTGATCAGTAAACGGAAATGATCTAACTCTAGGCTCTCTTCATGCATTATCCTGTTCTCTTTTTATTTTTGTCAGTAGGACTTTTGAAATTGAAACTCTAAAAGATAATAATAGTTTTTGTGGTTTGTAGGTAGCGCTAGTTTGCATACTATCCCACATTGTTAACCAAGACTTGATTTGCATGTTATCACAAAGCACACGCCTCATGCTGTTCATAAAGAAAATTTTCAGTGATTTTCATTACGACAACAGAGCACTTCTTTTCAGGACCCAAGCTTTTACAGAGGTGCTCCAACGATTGAAAGAAAGGATCACGTGAAATTATTACTACACTAAAAACGATCATGGACTGTAATAAATGCAATAAAGCTAATAATAATAATAATAATAATAATAATAATAATAATAATAATAATACTATGAATGATAATGGGAAAACACCAACCACTGATCAACTCACCATAACTGTATGTAATATTAAGATAAGGTTTATAAAAATGAATGTAGCTAGTTTATGGATATCCTCTGAGAAAGAAAGCGTTCTCAATGGTTCTTTGGTTTGACTCTTGGTGGGAACCTGAAGGAGGGTATCCCATGTTAAAAGTTGAGCCTCTGAAGAAAGCTAAAACTTTTAACCATCCAAAGAACCTTTGAGGAAAACTTTGGGGATTTGTTTGTTTGTTTGTTTGTTTGTTTGTTTGTTTTGCATATTACACAACAACAACCAAACCAGAAGGGCAACAGCTAACATGTGGCTGGTGAGTGGATCTATTTTCAACGGCTGCTTGGAACAGAAAAGGAGAGTGCTATCTGCATACATGAGCTAACAATCTGCCTTAGTTATGAACCATCAATCAGATGGAGAGGATAGTGTGGAGGATGCACTACATACCCAGAAAGCTGGTCCAAATCTTTTTATTTTTACACTACACTCATAATAATAAAGGTGCCAGATAGAATTTAGGACAAAGCCATGATTTTAACCATGTCTAGGGAACCGATATTGTTTTTGTAGAGATATCTTTTGTATCTTTTGTAGAGGTATCTAAAGAACCTTTGGCATCTTTAGAGGACAATAAAAAAATCCCATCCCTCTGCAAAACCAATCTATGTACAATTCTGCAATTTTTTAGGAAGCTATGAAACCTTGACTCTCCGAAGGACCCTTGAGGAACCTTCTTGGAAGAATCTAGTGCAACGATTGTTAATAAATTGTTTGGTTGGAGGTTCAGGAGGTTTAATGAACAAGTCCTGTATTTCTAGAGATGTGGAACTGTGAACACAATCAAATGCATTGCACATAGCCTACTGTATGTTCATGTGAATGTCATTCAGTGCCCCTTTTTTCAATTCTAGAGAAAAAGACATTAATTCAAAAGCTGAATTTGTTCAATTTAGTGGGTGTGATGCGAACAAGGAGACTTTGGCCTTTCGAGCTTAGGTCAGGCACTGCTTCTGAAAGAAATCGAACGCACCATTCTTATCCGTTGGCGGAATGACTATCACAAAAGTGAGTATGTGTGTTCAATTAATGGACAAAGGACAATGCACACTGTCGCAAAGCAGCTTTATAGAAACCCGGACATAGATATAGAGTTAGACCTCGTGTGAGAAATCAGAGGTGACAATAATGAGGAAAAACTCCCTGAGAAAGCATGAGGAAGAACCAGATTCAAAAGAAAAACCCATGCTGTTCTGGGTGAAACGGGATAGTGATTGGATGACATGGTCTTCCAATCACTAATGGTCTCATAGCATCTCAAACATTAGAATTCATATCTACATAGTTAGTGTTCTTACTGAAATGTACGACATCAAGAAAAGTTCCAATCACTGGAAAGCATAGAATCTGTTCTAACAGTTTCTTGATAGACCTTATATGTTCTACACTTCTTTGTCATATCTATTGTATTTACACCTTGCTTTTTCATTTATTTATTTAAATTATAATAAGAGCTTCCCCTGTCAAACCGTTGTTGGGTATACACCGAATTCAACTGCATTTAAGACAATATTTGTTCGATTATAAAGTCAAGTGCAAGGCATTACACTGACCAAATCATGGTTCTCCTTCTTTTTCTAAATTGTTTATCTGCTTAAGGTTTTATTGTAGCAAGAAAACCTGTTACCAATCTGTTATTAAGTCACTGGTTCTGTATGAACTTATTCAGAGGTCAAGTCTTGCTCGTTATTTTGATGGTTTGTGCCATCTACTGCTTAGTTTTGGTAGTGCATGTGAAAACAGAGAACGGGTCAAATATTGCTCTATTGCCATGTCTAAAGTTGATCATGCAAAAGGAGTACTGTCTGTAACAATACCTAGAGAAATGGAAGGAAATTAGATAATTACATTTACATTATTGTTGGAAAATGTAATGGAATGTAATGGGACTGCAATTAAGACATGCAGTTTTGCACTCGGGTCTCCTTTGAACAGTGGACTAGTTCAAACAGACCCTGAAAAGGATTAAGCGGTATAGAAGATGGATGGGTGGATGGAACAACAACAACAAAAACAACAACAATAATAATAATAATGATGATGATGAAGATGATGATGATGATAATGAGAATAATAGCAATAACAATGTACACTGTAAAGGAAAATGACATTTATTGTGTTATAATGTGTATAAGGTGTATGTGTATAAGCATAAGGTTAGTTCAGTTCATGTACATATGGTCATCATTTAATGCTTTTCAAGATATCCCAAATTATTCAATGTGGCTTGGTAATTTGAGACAGCGTGGTTCGGGTTAATTGGGACAGGTGTAAAATGTAATAAGTTCAGAGAGGAAAACAATTAAATGATGCATGATGGAGTTTGTGTGCATTAAATTCTTTTCTTTTTTTTAAATGAATCATTTTATAAAGAAGGACAATAAGGTATGCTGGGAACCATAGAACGTTACTTTTGGTATACAGAGGTTTTAACTTAACATACTCCATCCATCCATCCATCCATCCATCCATGCTCTGTACCGCTTATCCTACAGGGACGCTGGGAATCTGGAGCCCATCCCAGGGAGCATGGGGCACAAGGCAGGGTACATCCTGGACAGGGCGCACTCACATACACAATCACACACCCATTCATACACTACGGACACTTTGGAAACGCCAATCAGCCTACCATGCATGTCTTTGGACTGGGGGAGGAAACCGGAGTACCCGGAGGAAACCCCCGCAGCACGGGGAGAACATGCGAACTCCACACACACAGGGCCACGGTGGGAATCGAACCCCCGACCCTGGAGGTGTGAGGCCAACGTGCTAACCTAACTTACTTGCTACGCCCTAACTTAGCGTACGGTGTTCATATCATTTGCTGCTACTGCAAGAAATAAATTATAGAATGTCACTTACCTTTTAGTGGTGCTTTTGTTACTATGATCAGTTTTTAATTCATCTGTTTCTATTCAATTTGAGAAAATATTGGCTATGAATGTGGAAAATATTGAAGATTTTCTAAACCCTGTTATTGTTATTGCTGCTAGAATGTTACTTAGGGCAACATCTTAATATGTAGTCAGGTTTTGTTTTGTTTTTGTTTTTTTTCAGCACACTCTTTTCATTTAATATGTCGGTGATAAATTTGGAGATTTTTTTTTTTTTTCAAATCCTGTTACTGAAATTTGCCATGGTATGCTACAAATAAGGGCTGAACCAATGAAAACATGCCTTAAGTTACAAACCGTCGTTAATATGTAGATAGTCAACCCTATCTGCAGGATTTCAGAATTGTATCATTCAAGTCACACAAAGCAGCTTTACAGAAATCTAGATCTAGATATAAAGTTAAACCTGAAATGAGAAAACCAGAGGTGACAACGGTGAGGCAAAACTTCCTGAGAAAACATGAGGAAGAAACCTTGAAAGAAAACAGAGTGAAAAGAAAAAAAACATCCTCTTCTGGGTGACACCAGATAGTATGATTATATTTCATTACTCATCCGCAGCAGTATACTACAAAGTCAAACAGTGCCGAGTGTGTTGAAAAGATCTTCTGTTCAATCATCGGCCATTTTTTTAAAATTTCATTCGAGTTTTTAGCTTTAAGTCTGTAGTCTCCGAGTGACTGGATAATGAACGAGAGATGAACGTAGATCTTTCGGCTATCCAAGTGAGCCCATTTGCAGCCATGTTTAGGGCATCCATGTAGTACCATCCACGGCAATCTCACGGTAATCTTTAAGCTATTGAGGGTAAGCTATCCATCAGCAGTAGCAGCTGATATGCTGGCTATTTCGTTTTAATAATAGAAAGAAATCTAAGGTGGAAATTAAAAAAAAAAAAAAAAAAGCTGTGCATGTATATCAGAATTCACCCTAATTTTCAATATTTTATGTCAGTGCTTCATATCATTCACAAGCCTCTAGCCAAGGCATGAGTAGCCTAATCATGCATCAGGTTCACAGTCCTATAAAACATATACGCTATATGGTAAAAGTAGGTGGACACCTGACCATCACACCTCTAAAAGCTTGTTTTAGAAACTGAATATGCCCCCCTCTTAACAGCATTAGACCATTATACCTTCTTCATGAAACTTTAATGTTGGCACTGTGCATTCTGTGGGCATGGTAACTGAGTGGTTAGCTTGTTTGCCTTGCAAACCCATGCTTCAGGGGTTTCCTATCCAAGTCCAAACACATGCTCTGTAGGCTGATTGGCATTTACAGATTGTTCGTAGTGTGTGAATGTGTGTGAGATTGTGCCCTGTGATTGGTTGGCACCCCATCCAGGGTGTTCCCCACCTTGTGCCCTGAGTTCCCTGGGATAGGCTCCAGGCTCCCTATGACCCTATAGGTAGCATTCTGGTATCTTCCAAATCCAGATCCGTCTATCAGACTACCAGATAGTGATGTGATTCATCGCTCCAGACAGCTTGTTTCCATTGCTCCAGAGTCCAGTGGCAGTGTGCTTTACACCACTCTACACTTTACACCACTCCCGCCGATACTTGGCATTGTGCACTGTGATCTTCAGCTTGTGTGCGGCTGATAGGCCACGAGAACCCATTTCATGATGCACAGTTGTTGTAATGATGTTGCTTCCAGAGGCAGTTTGGAACTCTGTAGTGAGTGATACAACAGAGGATAGGAGATTTTTACATGATACGATCTACAAGTGTTTGAGCTGCTCTTGCACTGAGGTGCTTCCATCCATCCATTTTCTGGGCTGCTGTAGGATAACTACACAGGGTCGCGAGGGAGCCTGGAGTCTATCTCAGGGAGCTCAGGGCACAAGGCAGGGGCCACCCTGGATAGGTTGATAACCCATCGCAAGCATTCACACACTACCGACAACTTGGAAATGTCAACAGCCTACAGCGCATGTCTTTGGACTGGAGGAGGAAACCGGCATGCCTAAAAGATTCGAGCCCCTAACCCCAAAGGTTACCACTAAGCCACTTCCATTTCACAATAAGAGCACTTAGAGTTGACCAGGGCGGAATGTAAACAAAGTGACACGTGGCATCAAGGTGGTACCTTTAAAGTAACGGAACTCCTCAGTATGGCAAAGTCTGCTGCCAGTGTTTGTCTGTGGAGATTGCATGGCTATGTGCTTGGTTTGATGCACCTGTGAACAGTGGGCGTGGCTGAAACATCTGAACTCCATCATTACGAGAGGTGTCCATATACTTCTGGCCATGTAGGGAAAAAATTTCAAAAAACATATAACATAGTTGTTGTTGGGGTTTTTCCATTGCAACAATTACTTCGCATTAATTTTTAAAACAACAACAACAACAACAACAACAACAATAATAATAATAATAATAATAATAATAGGGCGCACAGTGGCTTAGAGGTTACACGTTCGCCTCACATCTCCAGGGTCGGGCGTTCGATTACCACCGTGGCCCTGTGTGTGTGGAGTTTGCATGTTCTCCCCGTGGTTTCCTCCGGGTACTCCGGTTTCCTCCCCCAGTCCAAAGACATGCATGGTAGGCTGATTGGCACGTCCGAAGTGTCCGTAGTGTATGAATGGGTGTGTGATTGTGCCCTGCGATGGACTGTCACCCTGTCAGGGTGTACCCCGCCTTGTGCCCGATGCTCCCTGGGATAGGCTCCAGGTTTCCCCGTGACCCTGAAAAGGATAAAGCAGTATAGAAGATGGATGGATGGATATAATAATAATAATAATAATAATAATAATAATAATAATAATAATAATAATAATAATAATAATAATAATGTTTATGTTTATGAACACGGGGGGTTTTTCTCCAACATGGCAACAGCGGCAATGTTAAGTTTCGTTTCCCAATCATCAAGAGTCGTGGCCTATCTGGAAAGTAAACATCGTCGTCGTGGCTTGTTTCCACTCGGGAGAAGAAGCAGTAGTGTCGACCTGGTCCTGACACGATGTCCACGATGATGACTTCTGAATTAGTGAAACTGATATGTGCGAAAGACGGCGTTATGCTTTATGATGACTTGATTTCCGGCTTTAGAAACGGTTTCTACATCGACAGCGTTACTGAAGGAAACGAATCTTTCGCGACGGTTTTAGTAAACGGACAGAAAATGATCATGGCCAAAACCGGAGTGAAGCTGTGCAGGGCGAAGAACTGTAACGGGTGTATGAATTTACACCTGTGCAAGTTTTTCCTATTGGGTGACTGTCAGTACGGAAGAGGAAGGTAAGCGAGCAGCTAGAAGGCGAATCTGTGGTCCGGAAACTCAGGATACATGGAAGGTTTGCTGTAAACAACATTGCTGTAAAAGTTGTGTCTTTCTCTCAGAATAATCATTGGACTGTATGAACAATAACAATTCTATCATAACAGATAGCTTTCAAGAGCTTGTCTTGTCTGTATTGTTGTTAAATAGTCTATACTGAAGAGAATGTGTTGCTAGGTGGTTGGGTTCAGACTTGTAGACAGACCTGTAAGTGAAAAAGTCTCTTTTTTGCAGGTTTATTTATTTTATTTTAATTTTTTTTTGGAGGTGAAATACATTTCCAAAAAACAACAACAACCATATCTTATTGCTTAGTACACGGCAGACCTCTGTGTAATACATAATATGGCCGAAAGTATGATGATATTCACACCCGTATAGTATGTGGGCCTAATCAAAACATCCTTCCCTAAAGTTGGAAGCACGGGATTGTCTAGATTGTCTTTTTTTTCTTCGAGTTTTACTTCGCTGGAACTAAGCCGTGCAAGCCTGTTCCAGCATGACATAGAAAGCGAACTCTATGAAGACATGGTTTGCCAAGTTTGGAGTGGAAGATTTGAAGTTTCCTGCACTGAGAACTGACCTCAGCCACATTGAACAACCGATTGCATCTCCGGTAATGCTCTTGTCGCTGAAATAACCCAAATCTCCATAGCCATGTGGTGGCTCAACGGTTAAGGTTCTGGGTGACTGATCAGAACGTTCAGAAAGGCTTGAACCTACAGCGCTGCCATTGTTGGACCCTTGAGCAAGGGTGTTGTTAACCCTGTCTGCTCCAGGGGCGCTGTATCATGGCTGACCCTGCTGGGATATCCGAAGAAAATTATTTCACAGCACGGTAATGTGTACGTGACGTAATAAAGGCTTCTTCCTCTTCTAAGATCCAGTGGAAAGACTTCGCAGGCTGTAATAGCAGCAAAGGGGTCTTAACTCTGGAATGTGATGTTCAACAAGCAGATATTCAAGGTCAAGTGTCCATAAATTTTTGGCCTATATACTGTACAGCTATAAGTAGCCTGCCCAGTAAAGCTGATGATCGATTCCTATCATCTATTATCATCTACATTTTTGTGTGTATTTTGAGATGTAACACTATGGATACTAGCTTGAGTCCCTAGCTGGTCTCCTACTTTAGGTTGCCAGGTCTTATCAGCGTCACACTGTTTGCAAGCTGATTACTAATTGTTCTGTCGCTCGCACACCTCGCAGTTCCTTTGCTGGGTGTGTTTTCCAGTGCTCCGAGTCATTTACACCAAATTCCAATGAGTGACCTTTGGACCTGTGAAAACATGCAGCTACGTGGTTCTTCCTTTCCATAACACAATCTCTACCAATGAGCTGGGCTCTGCTATCACACACACAGGGGATGGTGTTGGGGTTTCCACCTGATTCAAGCCCTGTGCTTGACTGAGCCGTGTCTTTTGTGTCCCCTGGTTGAGATTTTAGCTAACCTGCTAACACTGTCTGGTTTGAGAATGAACAAATAAGAAAACAAAATACATACATGGAGAACACCGACTGAAAACATAATAATAAAATGAAAGCAACCGCGGATGATAGTTTTGTTTTGTATACGCTCTTTCCTGTGGTACTCGGTAAATGTGGCGGTCACGCTGATGCAATCACCAGTTGCGAATACATGGTCTGCATCCCATCCTGCACGCTATGGTACTAAATAGTATGTCCCGAGACCATTGGTGTCATTACTATTTAGACGTAGTAGAGAGGGTAGAAAAATCCTCCAAAAACTTGCATCCTGTAGCTTCTAGGCAAAAACAAAACAGACAAAACATGCTATCTTGTTGTTGATTAATATCATTTTGGGGTTTTTTTTTATGTTTTTTTTTATGCTCTTGTACTTGCTTTTGCACACATAACCTTATGCTTAAACTACATATTGCAGTTATTTAGTGGCTAGTTTGAAAATGACTTCTTTTGCCCTGCAGACGAAGATGCCGTTTTAGTCATGACCTGCAGACGGAGAAAAACGCCAGAGTCCTTCAGCTACATGGCCTGAGTCAGCTGGACAGGAGAGAGCTCTGTGTCTTACTACTCCAGAGTGACAACAGCATCCTACCTCCAGTAAAAAAACAAATAAATAAATAAATCATACCATTCTGTTTAACTCATAGTGGGCAGCTTATTGTGACTTGGAAGCCATTTGAGGTCTTTTTTTTTTTTTTTTTTTTTTTGTGAAACACAGTCCTCAGTCATAAAAGATGAAAATGAATGTGGTTTAAGTACGATTGAGTTGATTTTTGCTAACAACAGCAGCTAATTAATTCACAACTTTCATTCAAGTTGAATAGGTAATGGGCCCTTTTCACACGTCAAGGTTTCTGCTGATAGAAGTAGCCTACGATGGGGAACTTTACTGCCACTGCAGCAATAACAATGGCCTAGATGAACACCGTTTATGAGAAGTGTTATAGAAAAACTGTGATTTGCAGATGAGTTCAGGGGGCAATAAGCTGCAACTGCGGTCAGTACAAA
Source organism: Ictalurus punctatus (assembly GCF_001660625.3). Classification (NCBI taxonomy): domain Eukaryota; kingdom Metazoa; phylum Chordata; class Actinopteri; order Siluriformes; family Ictaluridae; genus Ictalurus; species Ictalurus punctatus. The sequence continues at coordinate 8,779,006 of NC_030434.2, read as the reverse complement.
TGGTTCGCTACACTGCAAAAAAAAAATGACATCTTTCCAAGTGGAAATACGTTTAACAAATATTTCCTATTATAAGATTAGAATGAGCGAAATATAAGCTTATTAAGCCTATTTCTAACCATTTAAAAAAGCAATAACATCAAATTTAAAGTTTTAAATAGTCTTGCTCTGTAGACAGATAATTTTGCTCATTTTTTGCATTTGTTTCTGGGAACTAGCAACATTTCAACGTTTTTTTTTTTTAAATCAGAACAGTTGTCTAGAAATCGAGTTAGTAATCTTATATTTGGTTTATTACAATATAATAGCAATTACTAGATAAATTTGACTATATTCAAGCTATTTGCAATTGCTAAGATGGCATTTTTTTTGTAGCTCTGACAGACTCTCAAGTCAACCAGCAGAGTTTCAGCTCAAGTTTGTGTGGCTCTTCAATCCACCTCATCAACTAATGGCATCTCGCTCTGACTATCACCTTAACTCAGCTCTCAAATAACTATAATTACAGCTAGCTCACATTAGCAAAATGAATATATCCATTATAAAGGTGTTACTCATCCTTTCATGTATCTACAGTTGTTTCATATAATAAAGCTATTAATGGAGATGAACTGAAATGTGTAATAATATCCATTACTCAGCTTGGAGTTATTTGTTGCTAGAGTTCTCCAATGATTCATGACATAGAACTCTGAAGTTTAGTCTCTGTAGTGTTTACAAACAGCAGAACTTCGAAGTTTAGTCTCTGCAGTGTTGATAAGGATGAGGTGAAAAATCTTCTCATTGTGAGTTTAATTGATAACATTTTTGAAAAGTGTTTCTGTGCTAAGTAAAGGTCTGTAAGGCTTGCTGTAAATCATTTTGCCCTGCGTCTACATGCTGTTGTTTTGTGAAAAGGGCCCATTGACCTGTTCAAGCTGTTGTTTGGCATCAGCTGAAGCCAACAACTAATTTTGGTGTCCGAACTGATTTCATATAATTTATGTTTAGATTGTAGCTCTGATCTATTTTTTTAAAACCATTAATAAATGTTTGACTGTACCTTTACCTGCCGATGACTGAGAAAGCCACAGTAACTGTGGCATTTTTATTTCTGACTCTGACAGGTGTGCCATTCTTACAACAATGGCACGGGCCTGTATGGGCGATGCGAGGATGGTGACAACTGCAAGCGGCTGCACATTTGCGAGAAGTACCTGAGAGGCCCGTGTCAGTGTCCACGAGCACATGATTTCTTTGAGCCCCATCCTCTGAAAACGTTGCAGGACAGAGGTGTTCCCTCTGAGCTCATGACATCCATGAAGACCATATATTCGAACATCGAGGCCTTACGGTTAATGGCTAAAGTCAGATCACCTCAAAATGGTGGCAGAGTTCAAGAGAACAGTGGCCAGAGACCCACCAGAAATGGCAACTGGCAGAAACAGACATCGGCTGATGCTAATGCTACAGGTAGTGGAGGACCCAGGACCAACAGAGGCTCGACTCCCAAGAATTCGCAATACTCTCAAGGTAATTTGCAGTGTGTTTACCAGATTACATTGTCTGTGGAGGGTACTGTTCTCATGAAGCCCCTCGGATAAGTCAAGTTTATCTACAAGCTGACCGAAAACTCAGGAACCAATGGAAATATGCCAAGCAAACATGATGAGCAAAATCTGCACAAACATGATGCACTGGCTGAGAGAATGCATCGATCGTAAGGCTGAACATGTAGAGCATACTATATGTTGTAAATAATAAATACAAAATGAAGTATATGTAGTTTTACTCTCATTGGTTCCTGACTATTCTGACACCCTGTATAAAGCCTAACTAAAACTACCATGTACAGCACTATAACTATTATATAACTGTAATAATAAAGGCATTATTATTATTAACAGACCATTCACGGTCAATAATAGTAGAATTATTAAACCTAGCAGAAGATACAATAAGACAGGACGCTCGAAAAGCTATAAAGCTACAAAGGTCAAAACGTAATAAAACAATAAAATATTATACCGTAAGTGCAAAATATTATATACCGTAAGTCCAGGCATTACCGCTTCCTAATAAGTCTGCTTCAAGCTCACATTAGAAAAATGCACTTATGAATACAGCTGCTTTCATTGGATGGCTCTGATAAAGAAACACATTATAGTTGTTTTTCCAAATTAACACAACTCTCAACTCTTTCTTCCTTCCAGAGTGGAGTGTTGGATAAGGATAAGGTTAGTGTGATAAGCAACTAAGCCTCCCAGTCAGACAGCTGTTCTGAGGGAGTGAGAAAAACAGAGAACAGCCTGTCCTGATCCGAAATACAGTCATTCGTGTGTATACGATGGATATTAAAAGTCTTCACACCCCTGTTAAAATGGCAGGTTCTTGTGATGTAAAAAATAAAAAGAAACTAAGTTAAATCAGAACCTTTCTCCCCTTTATTGTGAAATTGTAATTGTAAATTGCACACCCCTAAACACTCTCTCTCTCTCATATTCTCATATATATATATATATATATATATATATATATATATATATATGAATGAGATATATAATCAAAGGAAAGCTCACGAGGTGTACAATCCTATTTATTGATGTCTTCCTCATAGATCTAAAAGCAGATACCATTGTTAATTGCTTATCTGGACTCATCACTCCCCACTTATCCCTTCAATTCGTCACGCGTCTGTAGTTTCGTAAGACGTGTCAGAAAGGAGTGATGAGGGTGTCGAAGATCACAGGGATTAACTTTATTGCAGCGTAGCAGTGAGAAATCACATCATTGACGTTATTACAGGTGTGACCACACAAATGGTCAGGTGATACGTTTGTCTAGACAGATATCTTTCTAAATTCACATTAGGGTCATATTGCTGAGACCGAGATGAATCGTCCCTATGTTAACGAATATAGGGTTATATTTCTGCGCATGAGCTTGTTCTAACACCTAGCGTGGAGTGGAATCTGCTTAGAGGCTTTCTGACCGGGACATTCACCAGAATATGGAGATTAACGGTTTACTGGAAATTTGTTATATTGTGTTTCCTCAGAGAAAAAGGAGATCTGTCTGTTCTTTGTCAAAGGACACTGCAGAAACGGAGGTAAGACTACAGTCCGTTACAAGCATTTTTCACTCGAACGCTTTTGATGATTACCAGAGTTTACCGGATGTCGGTTTTTGTTTTTGTAATGTAAACTCATGTAATATAAACTCACTGAATTAAAAATGTGTTTTGCAGATAAATGTTTTAGGGAGCACTCCAAAGTACCCTATAAATGGGAGGTGAAGGAGGGACTCGGCTGGGTAGCTCTTGATGACAATGAGGGCATAGAGAAAGATTACTGCGACCCAGCTAAAACATACAGGTAATATGCTTTATACTTTGTTAAGTGTTGAGAATAAGAAGACTACAGATTTTCCTACAGGATTTGCAAACTGACTACCGTTCTTCATTTGTGCCAGTGGTTTTATAATAGCATTGGCTATTTAAGATGGCTGTTATTAGGAAAGTAGTGGATTGGTAACAATTTCAGGGTAACACTTTATATGGATAGTCTTTTTAACAACATTTCATGAATGTAACCAGTGTAATATTGACTAAGTAAACAACAACAACAACTTATGATATAACTTTGTATTACCAAATACTCTCACAGACCACTTTATTAGGAACACCTGTACACCTGCTCAGTCAGCCAATCATTTGCTGAGATAATTTATCCCCCCCCCTCCGTTCTGGTGCTTGATGTAAATATTGTCTTTAATTTATTTATTCATTTTCATATGGTTCATTTACATGTGATTCATTTACATGTGATTCATTTACATGTGATGCATTTACATGTGATTCATTTTCATGAGATTCATTTTCATGTGATTCGTATTCAAGTGATACCTTTTCATGTGATTCATTTACATGTGATTCATTTTCATGTGATTCATTTACGTATGATTCATTTACATGTGATTCATTTACTAATTTGCTTCTCTTTAAATCCAGTTTTAGACTGCGATACTACAAAGGTCTTTCCAGGTCTTTCAGTGCTTGATGTAAACATTGACTGAAGCTCTTGACCTTTATCTGCGTGATTTTATGCATTGCTCTGCAAGCACATGATCAGCTGATTGTATAATTGCATGAATGAGCAGATGTTCCTAATAAAGTAGTTGGTGAGTGTAAATATACATATAGAATGAAAGCACTAGTAGAATCTACATAGGCCGTAGGTGTTGTTCGACTATTGATTTTTACTAGTCGACCAGTAATTCTAAACAGCAGCCGACTAGTCGGCTTTTCCGTAGTCAAAACAAAAATTGATTCGGGACACGGCTATTTTTAGGCTATTTTATTATCGCATTTGAATGCTGATAAACAACAGCAGCAAACATCAAACATTTACATTTATTCATTTTATTCAAAGTGACTTGCAAATGAGGACGTTACAGTTACCAGCTATACCCAAATGACTTTTTCGTCTTCAGTGTTTTTTAAGCTGTATTTATCGGTGGCGCTGTGGCTTAGTGGTTAGCACGCTTGCCTCGCACATTTGGGGTTGAGGGTTCAATTCAGTGTACGTGGAGTTTGCATGTTCTCCCTTTGCTTTGTGGGTTTCCTCCCCCAGTCCAAAGACATGCGTTGGTATTTCCAAATTGTCCATAATGCGTGTGAGATGGGTTGGCACCCCGTCCAGGGTCGTGCCCCAAGTTCTCTGGTATAGGCTCCATGTTCCCCATGACCCTGTGTAGGATAAGCGGTTTGGACTATTTATGAATCACCAATTCTTAAAATGCACCCGTGTGAATGACGTGGCTCTAATGGTGTCAGATGCACTCGTGCAACGGACTTCACTACACCACAGTGCAGCGTATTTATGACGAAAACAGTGGGCAAGATCGCTCAGAATTACAATGATTTAAAAAAAAAAAGAACAGTTAAATGAACGTTCTTGAAATAATGTTCTGTTGAACCCTTCTATTATGTTATTGGTCAAATTTGTCCCATTTCCACATTTGAGATGTCTGAAAAACTGGTTAATCTCTCTATTTCTCCTTTGAATTTTTTTTCTACTTTCCTCATTTAGGGTCGAGACCTTGCATGCAAATATTTCTTCTTATGGCTTGTCTCCGTTTCCTGTTTTCAGCTGTTATTTGCTGTTTTTGTTTGTATTTAAACTGTGGAAGTCATTTTGACCCATAACAATGGATGTAACTTTTGTTCCATCATAATAGAAGGGTTAAGCAAAAGACTTTTTCCAGCCTAGTCGAGAACCTTTCTTCTTTGAAATATTTTCAGACTACTAAAGTACATCTAGCTGGCTTCCTTCAACAAATTCATGCAAATACAATCAACACTAGATATTTAAGAAACCACTAATTGGTTGATTATCAAAAACTGTTATTCTGCATGTCTTGTGTGTTTAAAGCTCTGGAGTCTGCTTCGATACGATGACCCATGGCTGTAGCATCGTGCGCCGTCTCTCGACGGTGTCCTCAGTGATCCAACCCAACTACATCCTCACCACCAATTGGGCGTGGCACTGGGAGGATGAGTACGGCAACTGGATCCAGTATGCATCGTCAGTAAGTAACAGCATCAGGTCACATTTGTGGGAACACTGGAGATGTTGTGCAGGAGTGTGACGATGGATATTCCAGATGTACTGAGCAAAATGACACCAAAAAAAAAAGTTATTTTAAACCTGGGTCCATTTAATCCGTGTAGCATACTTCGGGTCTGTGTAGAACAGACCCAAATGGGATAAAACTATATGTCTAGAAAGTTTTTTTTTAAAAATACTAAAGACTAAAACAACTCTTAAGATTTTCATGTAATACTTGCTGAAAGTATACTGAAATTCATCATATTGGCTTTACATCATATTGGATTTCTCATCCCATTCCTTCCCCAATGTTATTTTAATGTTGTAAATCTGTCTGGATGAATAATAAAATAATAATAATAATAATGTCATATCAAGTCAGGTCAACATAAGAGTATTATCTGCTACCTGGGCCTGTTTCATGCTTTTAGGAATGCTCATGCAGCAACAGCACTGTGTTATCACTGTGAGTTGGTCTGTAGATTAGGATTATTTTATTTCTTTTTTCTTTTTTTTTCTTTTTAATGAAGTTTGCCTTTCTGTTCATGATAGAAACAAACAGGTTAGGTTTCGGCGCCTTCATAAAAAAATTATTCTAAGCCGATGCTGACTTACGTCTGTTCATAGTATTTATTTTCATCACACAGTACATATTTGTCATTCAGGGCGGAGGTCACAACACAGCTTCCATCACCAGCGAGGACTTGGAGCAGAAATTTTCTCAGGACAACAAAGCAGAGGTGGAGTTCATGGCTGGCTCACAGGCGTACACACTCAGCTTCCAAGGTACTTCCTTATTCCGTCGTTCTCACACACTGTTGTTTGAATGCTCTTTACATTTAAGCTGTGTAGTAAATCACACACTATTATAGCTCTTTGTATGACGTTAATATTTTAAAGAGGTACGAGGTTGACATTACCAGATGTAGGGAATTTAGTCAGCGTGGGCAGAGCACAGACACATAGGAGGCTGCTTCGGGTGAACACGTGGGGAATTTTATTCACAACGTCCGTGAGAGTGTGTGTGTGTGTGTGTATGTGTGTGTGCAAAAGTGTGACCGTGAGATGAAGTGCTCAGTCGTCGCGGGGCTGCCGGTGTCGTGCGGGGGTTTTCCCGAGTAGCGGGGATCCCTTTTTTTCGTCAGGGGGCGGAGTCTCCGATCACGTCGGTCTCGTCTGAAAAAACACAACACGGATTAGAGCCTTCTGTCCCTTTGCGAGCGGAGGATCGCCCTTTTATACTCTCCCCTCGGATGCCGGACGGTGGAATTTTCCCGCGCCGCTTATCATCCACCAGCCGTGTGTGTCAGTGGCCCCGCCCCGCAGCCACGCTCTCCGGCTGTCCAAAACATTGGTGGTGTTGAAGCGGAGCTGTCTCTTCAGCACCACAGCGGCAGTCGCGGGAGGAGCAATCTTTGCGTCTTGTGCGCCGGCCTGTCGCCACACAGACTAAAAATGTATTATAGGATTGGATTCTTCAATATACTGTAGTGTGTGGATTTGTTTTACATGCACGGAAAAAATGGCAACTAATAATTAATAACAATGTTTCTAACTTCAGATATGATACAGACAAACAAGCGCTACGGGACCAAAAAGCTTGTGAGGCGTCGACCTGTATTTGTGTCAGCAGCAGATGTTCAAATAATCAGAACAACGTAAGAAGAAAGCAATCTGCTGTTTTCCTTTCCTGATTTGAAGTGTGCGGACCAAAACGCTGACGCAACATAAGGAACTTTTTTTGTTTTTGTTCTCAGCAAACCGGCTCCAGGCATCCAGATGAAAACACTGCCGAGCCACTGGAACAAAGCGCTGACACCCGAGATCGGTTACAAGGTACATGAACGTTGATCTGTTTAGAAAATTTTAGAGCTGTTAACAGCGCTGACACTGATTATGTTCACATGGACAGCAGGAATCTAATTATTGAGCTTATTCTGAATAAGACAATATTCTGATTAAGGTGTTTACATGAGTCGCGTTTAGAATATTCCTTTCATGTTCCCGTTTTACATGTTATAGAACATGGTTATATTAACGGCACACGTCATCACGTCCCCACCGTACACAGTCCTGGGTGTTTCATTTTTAATTTTACGAAAGATTCAAGTGCAGTTCGTTGGCTGCGTCCGAATCCGCGTACTTACCTACTATATAGGAGCCGAAACACATGTATTTCGCCTACTGTATAATAGTCAAGTACGCGGTTTGGGACGCAGCCGTGCTCTCCTGTTTGCCGTAAAACGGTCGAGCGCTGCCGTGTGATCGTGTCCTGTCGCACAATGCGGTGGAAACTCCCACACGACGTTAACAGTGTGATTAAGGTGTGTACGCGTCTGTAACGCACGTCCATAACGCGACTAAAACAGGAATACTCCACACGTCTTAATTCCATTCGTGCTTACTTCGAGTATGACTTTAATCGGATTAAGGTCATTAAAAATCACTGTTTACATGCTAGTTTCTTAATCAGAGTCGATAATCGGGTCGATATCGGATTATTGTTGTCCATGTAAACGTACTGAGTGATGCAACTTTTCCGCCACCGAATTAGTGATAAGTATGAGGAAAAAAATTTTAAAATGTTGAAAAAAATTAAAGATGGTGTGCGGTTTGGGGAGTGTGTGAATATTCATGAAAAAATACTTTTTCGATCTACATGCATTCAAGCCACAGAGTAGGGGGGAAAAACATGGACGACTCCGTGTTCATCTTTTGTTAGCGACTGTGATGAGCGACGTATGTCCACCTCCTCAAAACAGTCAACTCTACTGTCAACGATGGTGATAGTCAGTCATAGGTTTAACACACTAATATGTCTGTATGTTGATTGAACTAAAGCAAATACTTGTGTATACAGTACAACTGTAAGAGGTGCAACTGTGACATCATTAGTAGTGTTTGAATGAAACGTATTTCATTCCCCGCCCCCAACAAAAAACCAATAAATCACAGTTGGTTTTTTAACGTGTAATTTGTCATCTGTAATTTCTCGCAGAGATTAAAGCTGCAGAGCGATTCAAGTGAGTACAGTGCAGTCGAGCGCCTTTTCAACGCCACTATGCATGGTTTCAGCATTCAACAGATCGAGCGGATACAAAACCGGGCCCTTTGGGAAGTGTTTCAGTGGTATGTACATAAACCGTCCGATTTACTCATTTTTGTACACGCGATAAAATTCGTAAAACTAGAATCGTTTATTATTATTAGTAGTATTAGTATTCGTATTATTCATTTACAGGCAGAAAGATCATATGAAAAAGAACAACCCAGGGAAGAACGTTGCAGAGAAACAGCTGTTTCATGGGACAGACTCTAAGCACACAGACGCCATCTGCCACAATAACTTCGACTGGAGAATCTGTGGCACTCACGGCACGGCCTATGGGAAAGGTGTTTTGCTATTGTTTATTTAGAACCAGTTTACATTACTTTATAAGAACATTACACCGAGCCATTATACACCATTTTTTTTAAAAAACAACATAATCACAGAGCACATGAGTGCAATTAAGTGCTTTTCATAATTGCATGACCAATTTTTTTTAATATATATATGTATATATATATATATATATATATATATATATATATATATATATAAAGTTATGAGTTAAATTAAAGTGAGCTATACGTCTGCTTGATCAGCTTATCCTTCAAACTGCCAGTGCATTTTATTTTTTATTTTTATTATTATTTATTGATATATATATATATATATATTTTTTTTTTAAATAAGAGCTCATCAAATCAACATTATTTTATTAATTCGACAACTCAAAATCGTCAATTAAACGGGAGTGAAACGCGGAATAGTTGGACGTGCTGGATCAAATGCTGTTTTATCACTTTAAAATCAAGACCATGGTCGCTGGCCATGTTGAATGAACAGAAAATGAGGTTAAGGAGAAATCTGTGCTTTGATATAGCATAATTGCATTTAATTCGTAAAATACTCATTCAATAGCTGTATTTTAAATACCTGCTCTTGTTACAGGGAGTTACTTTGCCAGGGACGCCAAGTACTCCCACAGCTACACCGGAGACTCCGCATCTCGCTGCATGTTCGTTTGCCGTGTCCTAGTGGGTGACTACACCGCCGGCCACTCCAGCTACACTCGCCCCCCGTCCAAAGATGGAGGAGACACCGTCTTTTACGACAGCTGCGTGGATGATGTCCACAACCCGTCCATATTCGTAGTGTTTGAGAAGCATCAGATCTATCCAGAGTATCTCATTATGTATAGAGAGACGAGTCCGTCATCACCCCCATATTACAGGTTAAACAGTGCTTTCGCTGCTTCAACTTCGACATATCAACCCAGCCCTGCTCCTAGAGTTCAGGCAGCAACTCCGGTATATCGATCCCGACCTGCTACGTCGTCATATTCTTCATCATATTCGTACTCCACTCCTTCCACCCCTCAGCCATCCAAAACAGACGCCTCCTGCGTTATCTGCTGAGGACATGGCAAAGATGATGAGATTAAATGTGAACTTACAGGCCTGTGTTCTACAGTGTCCCGAAAGTCTCCGTACATAGGGGAAGTGAACCCTTTTTAGCAAAATGTCCTCCAAAATTACTTCCATAATTAGGTTGTATTGTTTCAGGTAGTCTTTGACAAAAGAACGTATTGAAATCATTCTCATGGTTGGATCGGGAAGCCGTCACAAACTTGCGACGGACATGCAATTACTTGGAGAACACGTTTTGTAAATATAGTTACATTTTGCTAAAAAGTGTTCATTTCCTCTATGTATGGAGACTTCTGGGACAGGGTTTTTAACACAGCCTTATCAATCTCCCCTCGCCATGTGCCCTTAGGGTGGTTCCTATTTCAATTTTCGTTCCGATACTTTATGAACATTAGATGACCCTTTTATAGGGCGGGAAGACTGAAACAATGTGCGCTGAGGAGCAGATGGAACAGTAATGGCAGAAGGCACTGTGATCGGATACATCTGCCTTTTCTTTTAAACCACACGAGATTTTAGGGAGCCCGGTGGTAGATCCAGAGCTAAATGATAGCTGATATAACGTATTACTTTATTGATTGTATCGCAACACGAGGCAGTGAAAGCAGGTCGTCGAGTAAGGAGAAGGCTCGAAACGTATGTTTTTCAAGAAGGTAGCGCACATTTTGCTAAGTTTTACTTCACACCGAACTGAAGTGAAATTTCTGCTAATTCACTTGTTATAACGTTTACTTCATTTTGCTAATTAACTTAAGCCTCTATCACACGAGTGGAACATTTTGGGGTTGGTTTGTTTTTTCCATACTAATTTTGACTCCTGTCCCCAAGTCGGCTCACTGTCAACTGTTTCGATTGCACACGATATTTAGCGTCTCCAACCAATTTTAAGGATATCATCGTATCATTTTATCGTTTCAGATGTACGCCTCTGTCACACACACGCAAAAAAATGTGTTTTGATTTTCACTCCCAATTTTACAAAAAGGGCTTTATTTGAGTTGCTTAAACATTTATTTGTGTCATTTAAATCAAGTTGAAATTCACTGCATGTATCAGATTCATTTAATCGTTCCGATATTTATTCGAATCATTAAAATCTTTTGACTCGGTACTCCCGGGTTATTATTTCAAATGTGTGCTCAGGCTCCAGTATAATAATACAACGATACAAAATTGAAGGTGTACGTTTAAATGTTATGTTCCCTACATTACAGCATGTTGTATATGACATATAATATAAGGCAGGGGTTCGAAAAACTTTTCCAATGGCGTTAACATTTGACCGAGGCCCCCCTTTTGCAAGCTGTCTTTAAAACCCATTAAAAATACAGACTTCTGAATATATCCCCCCCCTTTTTTTTAAATTAATAATTACATCTTACATCTTTACATTAAGAAATGAATGTGTGTGCGTGTGGTTGTCTGAGAGTGAGAAAGAGAAAACATACATTTATTTATTTTTCACACCAAAATATTGAGGCCCCTGGTGGCCCCCACTTTGAAAACCAATGATGTAAGGTATTATATAATTGTCATGAGACATTATGGTGTCTTAGTTCCTTTCTCTCAGTACACTGGCGTTCCATTCTGCTAGTGGAATGGAAATCGACTTCTCAGACATTTTCAATCAGTATAAACATATGAATTGTTTTTATCACCGCGAGTCTGTTAGAAGATGAGTCAGGACACTGTTGGGTTTCTGTGTGTAGAGTATTGTGACTGTGTTTAGCTGCTGGCGAGCAGGGCGATGTTAAAGGGACTGGCCCGCGCCCCCTGCTGGGAAAATAAGTCACACCTCTCTACAGTAACATTGGAACAGAGATCAAAGGAACAGCACAACTAAAGCTTTTTTGATAGTAAAATACTGTATACAACTGCCACAACAAGACTAGAAAATTTACAACTAGTAGTCTAGGTTATATATATATATATATATATATATATATATATATATATATATATATATATATATATATATATATATATATATATATATATATATATATGTGCATGTTTTGCAGCCCCAAAACATGCAGAAATCCCTTTTTTTTTGTATGAACTCTGGTTAAAAAAAATAGTTCATACAACATTTGTGAAGCTTTTTTTTTTTTTTTTTTAAACTGTGTCAAATGTCTTTTTTTGTCTTCCCCGTATCTACACACGAGAAGATTTCCAGGTGAAAGAAACCGGGGCTGTACAACCACACTTACATAAATACTACTGTTTACAACAGATGCATTCATGATTTTTGATATATCCCTCTTTTTGACTGTCCCTCTTAATACATCCCTCAACCAAATTAGCACTGATTTTACATTTATGACAAACTCCAGCAAATCGTGAAAAAATACAGCCAGTAGTAACCTCTATAATTATTTTTATTATTATTATTATTATTGTTATTTTGTCACCATTGTCATCCTTGACTTGCTCACTGGGTGATGTCTGTGAATCTAACACAAACCCTGACATAAAATGTGCTATAAAAAAATAACATTGTGTAGATTAGAATTAAGACACAATAACAGAATTCTTTTTTTCTTCTACTGTGGTAGTCCTGCTGGGGGGGCAATAGAAACTACCACAGAAATTCTGATGATTTCCACTACAAACACCATTACAAACCATCAGCTAACCATTAAAACCATTACAATTATTGGTCCCTAATGGTATCCACTAGACATAACATGCCACCAATAGAAGGCAGCAAATTACCAGTAGAGACCCACAGGGACCATTACGGTTTCCATTAAAACCAATATAATTCCCATTATAACTTTTAAAAGCAGTATAGAATCTCCTTAGCAGGGCAGTGTATCTAAATCATTCTGCATACAGGTATAAATATCAAATGGGGAAAAAATAAGAGAAAATGTGGGATTGAGGAGAATTTGGCAACCGGATTCAGTTTCGTTTCGTGCTAACAAGCCCACGTCATTCTCAGTAGGCACGTGCTTTCATTCTGGGAATCTGAATCTTTTCAGTGATCGGTTCATCGCACCAATAAGAGTCGACTCTTTAGCTCTCAAAAGGCTCACTGCCATTTTCCCCGCAAAAATGATCTGTTCATCGCTTAAACGATTCAACAAAATCTTAATAAATCTTCAGATTCATAACATCATGTTATCGTTAGCATTGTGTGTAAAGTATATTTAAATAAACGTTTTGGGGTTTTTTTTTTCAATGGTAATTGCTCTCTCAAATACAGCGAGTATTCAAGTATTAATACTTACTAATAATCCGTATTAATTATCATTAATAATATTATGCGGACGTGTTTTTAAATCCTGATCACTTTTCTCCTTTCGATGTTCACCTAAGAGAGCCGACTCATAGAGCCGGCTCTCTCGTGAACGACTCATGAGTAGACCCTTGTGTTTCGTTGCCTTGGTCAATGCTGGGTGAGTGATTAATAATGGCGGAGGAAACCATCGTTATTAAAGTCATCTGCGATCACCTCGGATGTGTGGAGTACGATGAGCTTCTGCAGATGGCAGAAGTGGAAGATTTGGAAAATGTTATCAAGAACAGCGACGTTTTCACTGTTATACAACCAAGAAACCATCAAAACAAGAGCAAAAAAATCCTAGTCACTACTAATATCAGGCGCTGCAGAGCAAGAGAGTGTCAGGAGAGCTGTGCTGATCTGCATCTTTGTAAATTTTACCTTGTGGGACAATGCAACGCGTAAGTTTTTTAATAAATAAATAAATAAATAAATATTTATTAAAGATAAATATATCCTATATCTCAGCACTCAGCTAAAACTCATGCTTACTATAATAAAGCATAAACAAATATGTTATATAAACACAGAATGTACATGTGAATATATATATATATGTGTGTGTGTGTGTGTGTGTGTGTGTGTGTGTGTGTAAATACACTGTGTGTCAGTGTAACACTGTTGTAACTTTTTAGTTTTATTCCAAAACTCCACATAAATTGAAGTAATCCAGCTGTACTCCAGTAACCTGTTGTGTAAACAAACCCTGTCTATAGCAAAAGCCAAGGCTATGATTAATTATTTGTCATTCAGACTCACACCCAGTGATACTTCCACCCAAACACACACACACACACACACACTTGTAAAGTTACTACAGTATGTCATTTCCCAGTCTGAGGGACAACTCCATTAGGCATTGCATTCTTTCATTGATATGCTTTTCTTGTACAGACAAAGGTGTAAATACGGCCACAGTCTGGAGACGGAGCACAATTCCAGAGTTCTACGTAAGCACAGCTTACATGATTTGAGCAAAGATCAACTGCGTGTGCTGTTGCTACTGAACGACAGCTCCCTGTTGCCCAACGTAAGCCGAACACACTCATGAGTCATGTGGCCAAATGCGTTTTTAGGTCATTTATCACGCATACCGTAGACGTTGTAGTTCTAGTTATTTATCGGGAAGAGATGGTCAGAAAAACACTTTCCGTTTTCGCTCAGACGTTAAAAATGAGTTCGCGTGTCTAATCCTTAGTAGAACAGATCATTTTAATAGTAAATTGGACGTAATGGATGAGGTTTAGTTCTCAGTAAATGAAGGGAAACTGAGCTATATCGTCCATTCATTAACATGTGTAACTCTAACATGAATGCTAGAGCTACTAATTATACTTCTGTCATGTGCAATTCGCTAGCTCGTGGTCTACTTTCAGATTTTGGAACATAATTTGTATTAGACCTAGTATTAGGGTTTTTTTTTTCTTCCTGCTAGTAATGTTGAAGGCTACTAAATCCAGTTCAGGTCATTATCAAACATTTTACAACCTCAATTCTCAAAAAGTTGGGACGCTGTGTACAATGTAAATAAAAACAGAATGCAGCGATTTGCAAATCTCATCAACACCCGTATGTTATTCACGATAGAACGTAGAAAACGTAGAAAATGTTTAAACTGAGGAACAGTACCGTTTTAAGGAGGAAAAAAAGGTCCTTTTGAATTTGATGGCTGCAACACGTCTCAAAGAAGTTGGGACGGGGGCAACAAAATGCTGGAAAGGTAAGTGTTACTAAAAATAAACAGCTTTTGCAGCCAATCAGGTTCATTGCGAACAGATCAGTAATATGATTGGGTATAAAAAAAGAGTATCATAGAGAGGCGGAGTCTCTCAGAAGTAAAGATGGGGTGGAATCTGGATGGAAGCGTCTGTAGGTCTAAAAGCTGTATATACCTTTCAGCATTGATGATGCCTTTCCAGATGTGCAAGCTGCCCATTCCGTAGACCCTAATGCTCCCCTGTGAACTTTTTTGAGACGACTTGTGGGCATCAAATTTCCTCAGTTTAAACATTTGATTTGGTCACTTGGTCAGTTTTGACTAATCCTTTTCTTTAATCTCTGACTTCAGGTCTGTGTCTCATACAACAAAGGCAGTGGTGAGTTTGGGAACTGTCCGGATAAGGAGGCCTGTGATCGGCTCCACGTCTGTGAGAAGTACATCAGAGGACTGTGTGACGGCAGCGTTGAGTGCAACAGATGTCATGATTTCTTCGAGCCTCATCCAACAAAAGCATTCCAGGCCAAAGGAGTAGCCAGTCATCTGATAAAATCTCTTTTGCTGATCTATCGCAGTATTCTGACACTAAAGGACCACAGGTATGCTCGGGATAAACCTGCTGTCAGAAGCAAGGAGAACCCTCAATCCAGCAACAGAGCCGGTGTATACCAGTCCTTACAGAGCAACGCAGGTAAACTCTAACATGCTGTTCTGCATTATTAAGCCATTGAATTGTTGCTCATGAAATGTATTAAAATATATAAACTTAATTAATCGCATCCACACTATGGTGTATAGAGCATGTGCTCTCTCTGTCCATTTGTTATAGTGAATGAGATTTGCCTGTCGTTTATCAGAGGAAGCTGCAAATATGGAGGTACGTTATTTCTTCTTATTATTATTATTGTTGTTGTTGTTAATAATCTGGCATGTAATCTGGGGTTATTCCCATATTAGTTCCAGGAAATCCTCACTCTGTCTAATTCAAGCATGCCATAATTCTTTCCCAAACTTAATCTAGATATCATACTGTGTGTATTGTATCGTTCTGATTCTCAGTTCCTGAATCTTTTTGGCTAGAAATCTAGGGTGTTAGTACATTTGCCTCGTGCCTCCAGGATTGTGGATTCAGTACCCCTCTCTGCCCTGTGTGTGTGCGCGGAGTTTGCATGTTTTCCCCATGCTTCGGGGATTTCCTCCGGGTACTCTGGTTTCCTCCCCCAGTCCAAAGACATGCGCTGTAGGCTGATTCGCGTTTCCGAATTGTCCGTAGTGTGTGTGCGATTGTGCCCTGCGATGGGTTGGCACCCGTCCACAGTGTCCCCCACTATGTGCCCCGAGTCCCCTGGGACAGGCTCCACGCTCCCCGCGACCCTGTGTAGGATAAGTGGTACAGAAAATGTATGGGTGGCTCGAAATCTACTTAAGTTGCCAGTTTTAGTAAAATTCACCCAGCTTTGCGGAAATTGCATTTCGTACGCAGCATGATTGTTTTGCGTGGTATAAATCAAGCAAACCAGTGTTTATAGCATCAGTGAGTGAACGGTTTGGCCAAAACGGTAACCTCTACGACTTTAAACGTGGCACGATAGGTGGCATTAGGGACGGCAGTTCTAGCATCTCCCAAATATCTGTTTTCATGGGGGTTTTCCTCATAGAAATGCTTCATGGGTTTATTGATTATGGTGTGAAGTAGACCGTAGACCAGAGGGGTCATAGAAGTAAGTTAGGGGGGACATCGCAACCAGCCAAATCACACCCAAATACAACATTGATATGCACTGATTTTCTCAGAAGTTATCATGTCTTGCTTTGTCTTGAGTGGGCTATAACCAGTATCTATCATTTCTGACGCTGATGTCAGCAAAGGGGTGGGGGGGGCTCATCAGATGAATTTTATTGACCTTACATCGTTAATTAATAGTTAGATTTAACGATAACATTTGAACCAATTAACTCAAGCTCTTTAAAAATGAATATTTTGATCATTTGGAGAGGATACAGAACTTTCCCAGAATGCCTGAAAAATGCTGTCTCATTTGATCTCTTTTCTATGTTTTATCATGAAATTGAACATACATCACTTCCATGATGTCAGAGTAGTAATAGCAATGATGACTCGCTCTCGTTAGAGCGAAAAGTAATCACCATCGAAAACGTAAAGAACCGAAAACTGTATTACCCGAGTTCACTCTGTATTTCATGGATATTGCTAACCCGATCCATAAATATGAGAATTACAGAAGATGATCACGTTCTCATTACAAACATGTGCGCCTTGTTTTGGACTAAGGCCTTAATCGGTAACGTTAAGAAAAATGTGATCGTGTCACGTAATGTAGGCGCGGGACAGAAGCAAGTGCAGGTATGGCAGTTTAATCAAACAATAAGCAGTACAGCGGATCAGGCAGAAAACAAAGTCCAAGGCAGACTAGGGTCTAATGATCAGGCAGATAGGCTAAACAGGTCAGAGCAGAAAATCGAGTTCAGCGGGGTAGACAAAGTCGATAACCGGAAATACAAACATGAGATAAGGCTTGGAAATACGACAGAGACCAAGCGACTGGGCGTAATACTTCGCAAGGTCATAGTGCTCAAAAAGTCTCTCATGTAGCGTGGTTGTGAGTGCTGTGAACAGGATGTGATTAGATTGAATGCGAGTGTTCTGGGAATTGCGGTCCATGGCGGCCATGTTTGTAGGCCGCCGTGCAGGATGGGAAATGTAGTCACTGGTTTGCTGTGATATGACAAATCGAACTTCCAGTACTAAGCAGTTTATTTACTAATCGGAGATCTTCTGTCTTGAAAAAGAACCTTGACTCTTATTTGACCCTTGTGTTTCTTGCAGATAAATGCTGGAGAGTCCATTTTGGCGTTCCCTATAAGTGGGAGGTGGAGGTAGATGAGGTTTGGATGGACTTACCTGACAATGAAGTGATAGAAAGAGACTACTGCGATCCAGCCAAGATCCACAGGTCTGTAAGCCATAAAATGCCCGCCTTAGTTTGGGAAAGCATCAATTAGAAGGTGCCTTTTAGCGTTATTTTCAATTTAACGTCTTACATACACAGGCGACTAATCTCATGTTCACATAAAACTCTTACGTTCGCTATTTCTTACACAATACTGTACATATGAAGTGCTCAGATGGTGATCGCATCACCGTCCACGTGCACGTTAAATGTTTTGCTTACACTGTTTTGTCTCTGAAATATGCAAAATCCTCACACTTCCATCACGTCTCATCTCCCATTTGCTACTCACGTTTTACATACAGCTAAATTGCACAGTATTGCTGTAATCGTCAGAGGTGAAAGTGGTGTAAGGGAAAGGCTTTTATGTAAATGTAAGCGTTTGAAATAAAAGTTGCTTGCGTAAGTGTTCATCCCAGTGAACCTTTCCATATTCGTAGTGGTACAGTTCAACTTGGAACTCAAACGGCTTGATTTAGGATTGTATGTTATGGATCTACACAAAATAGTGGATAATAATGGTGGGGGGGGGGGGGGGGGGGGGGGGGGGGGGGGGGAGGATAATGTGTTTTTGCATTGATTGCGTAAGATTTCACCCCCGTTACTGTGAAACCCCCAAATTAGATTACTCGAATGGAAGGTCCCAGAGATTATTAGACAACTTACCCAAACAAACATGCTTGGTCGGGAACACCGAGGAGCTATGAAAACATGTCTAGGACAAATTTCTGGGACGTATTTTATCATGGTTTGGTTATTAAAAAAATAAAATAAAAATCCCAAACTTTGAACATCCTACAGAGCACCATTAAATCCATTATTTTAAAAAAAGGAAATAATACAGCGCAATTGCGACTCTGATTAGAAGACGAGAAGGTCAGTAACCGGGTAAGGAGGGCATAATAGAGAAGCAACCAAAAGCACAAGGACAATGGCGAAGGAGCTGGACAGATCCACAGCTCCAAAACTCAGACTCTCGATAATGCTGGGAATTATGGAAGAGTCCCAATCCATATGAAATCCTATTTGGAGTTTGCTAAAAACACATTTGAGACTCTGCAAACATGTGGGAAAGGGGTATCTGGTCTAATGAGGTTAAATTTGTGCTAAATCTGGTAGAAACCCAAACGCTGCTCATCACCCTAAGAACACCATCAGCACCGTGAAGCATGGTAGCGGTAGCATCATGTTAAGAGTTACCCTTGGCCTCTTGGTTGTTTCTCCCTCCTTACCTGGTCACTGAATTTCGGTTGATGGCCTCATGTAGGAGTCAAGGATGCGCCATATTCTTTCCATTTTTTTAAAAATGGATTTACTGGTGTTCTGTGGACTGTTCGAAGTTTTTCAAAGGCACTGTATGTGCACTGTATATTGTATGTAAGAGAGAATTTTAAATGTACGTGAGTGGTTGTGAACGTTGCATTCATCATTTTATGTTTACATAATATTGACGACAAAAAGTTCATCGCTTGAAGTCTTATTAAGGTTCTGGAAATGCTCACTTTTCGTCGTGTGTCTTTCCTGGTAGTGTGGGCAGTGAGCCTGTGTGTTTTGACACAATGATGCACGGGCTTCACAGGGTGCGGCGTCTCTCTACAGTGTCTTCAGTGATTGAACCCAGCTTCAGCCACACTACAAAGTGGGTCTGGTACTGGGAGAATGAATATAATAAGTGGATCCCGTATGGATCAATTGTAAGTTGAAGGCTTCTTCCTTTTTCTGTACCACTTTCTTTATATAACACTACTCAGGTCATAAAACTACTCAGGAAGTTGGACCCAAATGCAAAATTAAATGACTTAACCAGCTATATATATATATATATATATATATATATATATATATATATATATATATATATATATATATATATATTAAACAAAATTTTTGTGACATATTGATATGCAATATTCTATGCTCTGGAGTGTTTTCTGCTTTAAATGAACACTTATTTTCTCTATTGAAATTACAGAAGGAGATGCATAGGCTGTCCTGCATCAACAGTGAGGCTCTAGAGAAAAAATACCTCCAGTTCCTGGAGAACAACAGCCACGACGTGTTGAAATTTTCTGCTGGTAAACAGTTTTATGAGCTGAATTTCAGAGGTATGGTCAATACCTTTCATTAAAATGTGAGATTAGAGTTTATATACTGTGTTATATCATGTATATGTGATTTTAAAAAAAAATAAAGATATGAAGCAGAGGAACGAAATGAGTCACACAGAGCGAACAGTTAGACGCCGGCCGTCGTTTGTTTCTCTCTTCGACGTCCGGACTGCTAGAACCAGGTAACAGGTTCTACGAAAAAATGATTCCCATAATACCCTGCACATAAAGCACACATATACTTCTGTTTATAATTAAGAAAACCTGAAATGGTTCTGCTATTCATGTTGTTTATAGTCAACGGCTGCACAAAGCATTTTCGTGTTCTACCTTTAAAGTGATGTCTCTTTACTCTTTTTTTTTTTTTTTTTTTGCAGAAGAGGTCCAAACACCTACACTCATACAGGTGTCCCAGGTTTTTGGGATAAAACTGCAATTCCTGAATCTGGATTTCAGGTACAAGATCATATGCAGTTAATGTTTTAAATTGTTATTTTCATAAGCCTGTATTTTATCTAGTTGTTCCCTTCATTTGATTACAGCGAGTCTTACTTGACGCGTCTCACAAGGACTACGTCAGGGTACAGGAACATTTCAAAAAGACTATGAAGGACTTTAGCATCCTGCGCATCGAACGAGTCCAGAACAAGGAATTGTGGGTGGATTTTCAGACGTGAGTAAGACTTCAGACCCTCGTTCATTTTCGCTTCATTCCACTTGGTTAGTTTATTATTTGGAGTAGGCAGATAAGTACTGCTAAAATTGGTACAAAATATTTCAAGCTGAAAATATCTTTATTATGTATTAAATCTATCATTATTATAAATATCTATATTTATAGAGCACTTAATACAAGAATATATATATATAGCATTTAATACAAGAAAAGCTTAAATAGAACACAAAAACTTTCAAAGATATACGATTGATAAAATAATTAAAAACAAATACAAGACACTTGCACAGAACCTAAAGCCCTTGCTTCCTTAAAAGGGGTGGCATCCTTAAACGAGCGCACACCCCTGGCAGGAAGCTTAACACCCTTGCTGAAAAGTCAATAAATAGTTGTGTTGTTGTATTATTAACATTATGCTACATCGATATGACATTATTAATATGTTAATATATTACACACATTCACACACACACACACACACACACACACATATATATATATATATATACACAAATATATAATCAAAGTTATTCAACCCCCATTCCAAATCCGATTTATTGCCAAAATTACAGACTTTCAGCTGTTTGCAATGAACAAATCAAACAAAAGCAATAGAAATAGATCAACACAACGAATGCTTCTCATAAAATGCAACTTATAATGACTCCTGATTTGCAAACTACATTGTATTCTGCTGAGTCCCAACACACCAGACAAAAATCGCAGCGACCCTTGGTTCTGTTTTACATCGTGCAGCTTTACTGTTACTGCTGTCTTTTATTCCTAGGAAAAGAGAGCGAATGAAAAAAGCAAACAGCCACAAGAAATACGCCGAGGGAGAGCGATTGTTGTTCCATGGCACCAACGCCAACAGTGTTGACGCTATATGTCTCCAGAACTTCGACATGAGGGTATCTGGAGCCAATGGAACAGTGTACGGGCAAGGTTAGAAAAGCTCATTCTTTGGCTTTTGCACAAGACTGCGTGGTACAACATGGTATGGTGACAAATCTGTGATTGGAATGTCTGAAGTCAGAAGTCTGACATAATGCCAAAGTATAACATAATGACATGAAGGTTATTGGAATGATGCTATTTTAATCTATTCTTAGTCCCGTGAGCTTCATTTCAGACTGCCCACATGCGCTGCCATAAGATTAAGCATTTTTTGGGCACACCGCTAATCTTATTTTACTTGGCATGTGGTTTCATGTAAAGAGACAGACAGTACATTTGGGAAGAATCTGGAAGAAAAAAGTCTACCAAGAGACACAGCCTTCCATGTGGAGTTAGTAGTGGCATCATCATGGTGCTATTTTTATGATGACGTTTCCCAGTGACAGCAAAGCATTGCACAGAGATATCGACACTGGTTGATAAAACAGGAAGACGGGTTTTCATTGGTTATTGGCGGACACTGATATTCAACCAGAGTACAAGTAATCTTGGAACTGGATCAGGCCGTACTATGCTCCACCACGCTGTCAAAGTGAAAAATGGCTCTAAAATGTATTTGTTTTAATACTATGATGATTTTGTTTATTTGATCTGTTACAGGAAGTTACTTTGCCAGGGATGCAAAGTATTCCAATGATTACGCAGATCGTTACGGTGAAAGATCCATGTTCGCATGCAGAGTGTTGGTTGGACAGTACACGAAAGGAGCATCCCATTACCGCAGGCCTCCAGCCAAAGATACAGCAGGAAATCTTTATGACAGTTGTGTAAATGACGTACGCGAGCCCACCATTTATGTAGTGTTTGACCGGCCCCAGGTTTACCCGGAATTTCTGATAACATATGAGAAGACCAGGTTTCCTGAAGAGATCAGCATTATTCCGTCTAATTGCACAGCAAATGTCAGCACGTGTAATTCTGTTTTCGATGATGTGAGCCAAACAGCGAGTGGGATTATCAGCTCACCTCACAAGGTAAACAATATCACCTTCGGTTCAACTTGTACAGGAGAGACATTAGCCGCCGCGAGCATTCCCATAACGGGAAACTCTTTTTTTTCTGCTTTGGGTTCGCCAGTGAAACCAGAGAAAGATGTCTCTTTGGACACTCAGACAGATGATACAAATAGCCTAAATGTAGCTCAGAAAAGTGGGCTGTGTGTTCGTTCAAAGACGACTCAGGGTTTAACTTCACTCAGCAGGTTGCTAAAAGAGTCAGATCGGGCCTTATGTACATCTGTTAAAATTCCAGTTTTCTCCGGTTCAGATCGTCTTCTAATCGCTGTTGAACCTAGCTTAACAGATAACAGTATTCAATCTGGGATCGCCAAAAACCCACAAGAGTCTTCGACAGTTTGCGCCTCTGACTTATCCACTGAAAGAATGTCTCAGAGATCACGGCAAGATTCACAAAATGCTGCACGTCTCAGAAGCCTAGAGTTCGCTAAAGCAATGACTGACACTATGGATCCATTTTCACCTTCTTCAGACAAGGCCAGGATCCCTGATGCTTCTTCAACCTCCTCCGTCTCCATCTCAGAGATGGAGAGCAAAAGCTCAATGCCATACAACACCAGTTGCTCTTCAGCTCTTAATAAGTCTCCCTCTGATGGTTCCTTGTCAGGATCCTTAGCTTCCTTTTATGAAACTCGCTCTTGTGAAAATACCAGCCAAAGGTTTAATGCCGTTGATGATGTATTTAACGTGAGCCAACCAGCAGGTGTGATTAGCACAAGTTCACCTCGAGAGGCATACATCACTTCTGCCTCAACTAGTACAGGAGAGGAATTCCTCACTTCAAAGCCAGCTCAGGGTTCAACATCGCTGAGCTACACTGGCTTGTCAAGAAAGTCAGGCCAGGATTTGCTTGCATCTGTGAAAATCCCAGTTTCCTCCCATTCAGATAATCAGCTGCTGATCTCGGGTAAGTCTAGCGTAACGGATAAAAGTATACACTGTAAGCTTAGCCCAAACCCAGACTTGGTCACTACACAAAACTCTCAGAGCTCACAGCAAGTTTCACAAACACCTGCAGCCCGTAGCACTATACCAAGTTCTACAGCCACGCTTCGAAACCTAAGCTCTGATGCCTCTTCTGCCAGCAGTCATTCAGAAAAGGAAAGCAAAATATCAGTGAAGTACCAAACCAGTTCCTTTTCAGCTGATAAGCAGTCTCACTCTGATGGCTCCTTGTCAAGTTCTTCAGTTTCCTTTTATGAAATGCAGCCTGTTGCTTTTTCCAGCAAACCAACTCCTCCGAAAGCCCCTAAAGAAGCAGAACAGCAGCAGAAGAACATCTTACAAGCTCAACGTGCGCGGAAACCTTGTGTGGTGCAGTGATTTTAATTTAATCGTTTACTTTAAAACGTGATCGGGGTCATTATATCTTAAGCTGTATTTAATACTGAGTGAATAGTTAAACTGTAATATTTGATTGAAGTAATAATTTGTTTGTAAACATACATTGTCTTCAGGTTACGCAGTTCATCTTAATCTGCTATAATTGTTGCTCCGTACGTCTTACGAATGCAATGTATTGTATGAAGAAATCAACAGCCTCTTATCTAAGATCTTCTGAACGGTTGAAGGGTCTGTTCTTGTGTCTGAAGTCTGAAGTTTTAACCATTAAACAGGCTTTTACGCCTTATGTCTGAAAAGACTGAATTATAATTGGATTGCATCTGCATATGGGACACCGCTCATGGGCAGTTGAATGAAATTCCCCCAGGATCTCCCGGAGAAAAGGGAGGGGAAAAAATGGGTTGCTTTTGCTGTAATGTATTAATGATAACGTAAATAGAATTTGAATCAAATAGAATCTCGATTTAAATATCGCATCGAGAAAACTATCTCTACTGGTATCCTTTATATATCATAGTAGATTGAGTTTTCTAACAAATTTAGCTTAACCTGTGTAATCTACACAGTCCATCACACAAGGGCATGAATCCAGTTCTGGTACTGACATGTACCATCAGGCTTAGGCACTGTAAACCCCAAGAAGTACATCTAAGGACAGTGACACCGTTCCACATTGAATACTGTTAACTCTGGGAAATAGTTATGGGCTATTACACAGTTGAAGCACAAGCAGTAAAATTCCATAGCCAGTAAAATTCCTAACCCTAACCCTAGTGTAAACAGGGCCTATGTGTGTGGCAGCATGTCCTTATCAACACAAACACAGCTGCCACAGCTGGTCTAACAGCTTTCCAAAACTGTTAGTGTAATTTATTCGACCTACATACAGCCTTTAAAAAGGAACATAATTAATTTTTTGAGTTATTATTTTGTTCTAAACAGTTTAGGAATGTTATGTTCATGGGCTAGCTAAGCGGTGCGTGAAGCATGGCCACCCTACTAATATGTTATTATTACCATTATTATTATTATTATTATTATTAGGGGGTCAGCACCAAAGGTCCATAGGCACCCTTTTGTTATTCTACCTTTTCTTCTTCTTCGTCTTCTTCTTCGTCTTCTACTTCTTCTTCTTCTTCTGGCTAGTGTGTCTATGGCAGCCCATAGAACTGTATGATAAAAAGTTGTGAAATTTGGCACACTGATTGGGAAGGGTTTAATGAACATTCCGACCAAATTTGGGCCAAGTGCTCTAGCTATATCATCAACACTCTAGCTTTATCATCGGGTCCAATTTGGGTCTAATTTGGAAGTATGTGTATGGTCATAACTTTTGAACCGTTTGTCCAAATCTTTAAAGCCAAGCATCCCTGGATTCCTTGGGTGGAGACATCTAGACACCTAGATTTTCTGCCATCTTAGTTTATGTGAAAAAAAAAATAATAATTTTTGCTACTCCTCCTACACATTTTGTCCAATCATCACCAACTTTGGCAAAAACTTCTACCATAGATACATCTTCAGAGTAAGCCTAACAAAAGTTATCAAAAGAATTTTGAATACTCCAAATGGCTTATCCATAATGAACCAACGAATCTGACGGTGAAGTCGCCAAACAGGAAGTGAGGCTGTATCTCAGCAATGACTTTATTACTTGGAGGCATAACACTGGATCTCTTCAGTTCGTTATTAGTTATTGTTAGCTAGTAATGTTGAATCCATTAAGGCAGCGTACATCATAAGATGAAGCCTAATGTTATGTTAGCTGTGACCTTTTTTCTAGCTTGCTCGATGATAAACAACTGCTGCTAAACTGTCTGCCTTTTATGATCCTGCTCAGGCCATATACAGATAGGGGGAGGAACATTAGGTCATGTACTGTTGGTGATTAGTATTTTGTCCCACCATAGATTGCCACCCCAAAAAAGTAATTGTGTCTAACCTGGCCACCTCACTGTATATGGTCTAGCTACACCCCTGGTTATGTTGGGGTTGAAATGCAAGCACAGAAAGAAAGAAAAAATGGTTCTGTTTGGCTTTTTTTATTCAGACCAGAATAATAGAAACATCCGCTACCTATAGCTGTGAATATAGAACAGAGTCTCGTAGTGAATTGCGTGAAGTGGACCTGGATAACACATTGTTCAGCTGATTGTACTCAACCCATTACCATCTCAAAACAATGAATAAAAATAAAATATAAAATATTCTAATCCAAATGACTGCACTGTAAAGAATTTCTGCCATTTCTACGATAGTATTGTTTCACAGTGGTATAAATACTTTAGACGTGTTTGATACAGTGGTCCATGTGAAAATAATAAGAAGATGAAGAGGAAGAATTTTATTGATATAGCGCCTTTGTCTATCCCAGGGTCACTTTACCATCAGTATGATAATAAACAATTCTAAAGTAAAATGTACAAATATTTTAAGAATCAGAAAAAATCGCGACAGTTAACAGAACAAGGTGAAGGATGAAGTGACGGAAAGTATTACGTGAGAGGGGCTGGAGCTACTCGTTTGCAATCAGCACTGAGTGAAGAGATTTTGAAGAGGGTTTTGAGTTGTGTTTTGATAAGTGATTACTAAAGATGAATGATGAATAGTGGGAAATATTTTAGGGAAGCAGGTAAGTGCAACAAGTTTAAACAAGAGGTAAAGCCGGACAATGATAGGGATTGTTAGCCCGGCTAGGTAACTAATGTGTACCAGCTACATTGTTACGTTAATAAGCATATAACCCATGACCCTGAAATGTAATGATTGCTTTAATAAAATTTATCGGATTATTTTGGGGGGCTCGGTGGCTTAGCAGTTAGCACGTTTGCCTCACACCTCCGAGTTTGGCATGTTCTCTCTGTGCTTTGCGGGTACAGGTATTTCCTTCAGGTATTCCAGTATCCTTCCTCAGTCCAAAGACATGTGTTGTAGGCTGATTGACATTTCCAAATTATCTGTAGTGTGTGAATGTGTGTGTGCTTGTGCCCTGAATTGAGTTGGCACCCCGTCCAGGGTGTCCCCCGCCTTGTGCCCCTAGTCCCCTTGGATAGTCTCCAGGCTCCCTAGGATAAGCAGAACAGTAAATGGATGGATGGACTTTGTTAGGTTAGCAACGTGTAGTCCTGTAAAATACAGTACAATGTGCTATTACTGTAAACAAATCAGAAGAAGATCTGTCCACGCTGCTTTACATCACCAAACAAGGAAATTCACACAGGCTCTACTGAGAGCGGTGACAAAGTTTTCACAGGTATTACATTTACAGCCTGAATCTTTTTAACTGTAGAACAAAGTAGCACACAGCTATCAAGAGTCTTTATTAATGATCAAGTACTCATAAATTTGGGCATGTGGGATATCAGAGTATCAATCTCTGTGGAAAGAAAGAAAAGCTGCCTTGTCTTAATACTGGCAAATGTCAGAGCAAATAAACCAAAGTGTATATTTTCAGATTAGTCACCAGTGAAGACTGTATGTATTCTTTTCAATTCAATTCAATTCAACTTTATGTGTATAGCGCTGTTTACAATAGACATTGTCTCAAAGCAGCT
Source organism: Ictalurus punctatus (assembly GCF_001660625.3). Taxonomy (NCBI): domain Eukaryota; kingdom Metazoa; phylum Chordata; class Actinopteri; order Siluriformes; family Ictaluridae; genus Ictalurus; species Ictalurus punctatus. The sequence continues at coordinate 8,751,312 of NC_030434.2, read as the reverse complement.
TTACAGAAATATCAACATGGTGTACAGATATTAAAGGTGCGAATTTATCCCAACTGAGCAAGCCACTGAGTGGCGACGGTGGCGAGGAAAAACTCCCTAAGATGTTTTAAGAGGAAGAAACCTTGAGAGGAACCCGACTCAGAAGGGAACCCGTCCTCATCTGGGTAACAACCGATAGTGTGAAAGAGTTCATTATGGATTTATATGAAGTCTGTATGGCGTTAGGAGCAGCCGTAGTCCCAGCAGTCTGGAATTAGAGAAGATTTGAGCTCCATCCAGAGGCAGAAAGGATCTGGATCTCTAGTATCTCCATAAATTCGTGTGGGGCTCGGCGAAAGGAGAGAGGGAGAAAAAAGATGATTATGACTGCGAAGTAGTAGAACAGAATCTAGTCAGGGTAGGCTTGAGTAAACAAATACGTTTTAAGCTTAGACTTAAACACTGAGACTGTGTCTGAGTCCCGAACACTAATAGGAAGACTGTTCCATAACTGTGGGGCCCTATAAGAGAAAGCTCTTCCCCCTGCTGTAGCCTTCACTATTCGAGGTACCAACAAATAGCCTGCATCTTTTGATCTAAGTAGGCGTGGCGGATCATAGAAAACCAAAAGGTCGCTTAGATATTGTGGCGCGAGACCGTTTAGTGCTTTATACGTTAATAAAAGTATTTTATAGTTAATGCGAGATTTCACTGGGAGCCAATGCAGTACTGATAATATTGCTGTGATATGGTCGTATCTTCTTTCAGTTGCTCAAAAACTGCATTGCCATATGTTTTCTTTATCTTCTAATTATTATTATTATTATTATAATGGAACACTTGCAATGCTTTGATTGGAGAACAACTGTCATATCGTTACAATGCTTTTCAGTATTTATTGCAGGATGACAATCCAGTCACTAAACTCCACAACATCCACATAGTACGACTCCTACGTGAATTCTTTTCTGACTCTATGTCAAGAGGCTGTTTAACACATTGAAATAGTATTTTATGTTTGAATGATTTCAATATTATAATCCTTATAAAAAAATATTTTTTTTTTTTAAACCCTTTAATCAGTAAATTCACATTTGATATGCAACCAATACAGGCATATGTTTGCTTTTATATAAAAGCGAATAGAGTGGCGCTTGAAAGTTTGTGAATTTTCTATGTTTCTGCATAAATATGAATTAAAACATCAGAAGTCCTAAAAGTAGATAAAGAGAACCCAATTAAACAAATAAGACAAAAATATTATACCTCATTTATTTATTGAGGAAAATGATCCAGTTATACAATACACCTATATGTTAGTGGCAAAAAGTCTATGAACCTTTGCTCTTAGTATCTGGTGTGACCCTTTTGTGCAGCAATAACTGTAACTAAAGGTTTTTGGTAACTGTTGATCCGTCCTACACATCGTCTTGAGGGAATTTTAGCCCGTTCCTCAGTACAGAGCAGCTGGGATGTTGGTGGGTTTCCTCACATTTCCACAACATTTCTATTGGATTACGTTCAGGACTTTGACTTCAAAACATTATCTTTATTCTTCTTTAACCGTTCTTTTGTAGAACGGCTTGTGTGCTTCGGGTCGTTGTCTTGCTGCATGACCCACTTTCTCTTGAGACTCAGTTGATGGACAGACATTCTGACATTTTCCTTTAGAATTCGCTGAAATAATTCAGAACTCAATGTTCCATCAATGACGGCAAGCTGTCCAGACCCAGATGTAGCAAAATAGATACAAACCATGATACTACTACCACCACCATGTTTCACAGATGGGATACTACCATGCAGACCATTGTTGTTCAGTGTTCTCCTGATGGTGGACTTATGAACATTAACATTTATCAATGTGAGAGAGGCCTTTAGTTGCTTAGAAGTTACCCTGGGGTTCCTTGTGACCTCGCAGACTATTACACATCTTGCTCTGGAGTGATCTTTTTTGGTCTCCACTCCTGGGGAGGGTAACAATGGTCTTGAATTTCCTCCATTTGTATACAGTTTATCTGTGGATTGGAGGAGTCCAAACTCTTTAGAGATGGTTTTGTAAACTTTTCCAGCATGATGAGCGTCAACAACTCTTTTTTAGAGGTCAAAATTGCAATTGCAGGACGTTGTTTTGCATGGACCTTCGCAGAGATGTTTGTTGGTAAATAAGACCTTTTAGCTGTACTCATGTTCGACGTACATACATCTGCATTAATTTTGAAAAGTTGCAAGTTCTTCAGAATATTGTGGAACATTGAAGATTTTGCAGAGCCGGGAGGCTTCCATGTCAGCGGCGGAGTCTTCCCAGCAGGCTTCACCAGCCATCACTGGAAGCAAAAAGATACACAGATAAGTAGACTGCCAGTAATAAGGCACAGATAAGAATCATGACGCGTTACCTGCCAGCTCAATCCGCCTCCTCTTCATCCACACCTGATGCTCGACCACGCCCACACCCATAATTTGTCAGTAAGTGTTTTATGCACATTTTGATGTATTTTTTTGTATGTTTAAAGTTATATAACGTCAGCACCATTTCTGTTCTGTTTCTGTGGGACTTTTATTTTGAAACTCTTCATGTTCTTAGCATTAGGAGCCATATTGTTTATGGTATTAGTGCAGGGAAGAGCTGGTTCCTCTACTCAGAGCTTTAGAATGTTTCAGTAGAGCTCCTCTGAGGATAAAAGTTTTGGAGAGTGTTAAAGACGCCCCAAAAAGCTAAGTAGAAGCTCTTACTAGGATTTCAAGAAACGTGTGATGTACGTTAAATCCTCTGTAAATTCATCAGTAAAGTTGTGCTGGTTCCTCTACAATACGTCAGCAGCTTGAACTCCACACAGAGAAGCAGCAGGAACTTCAACAGTCATGGGATCAGAAGCGTTTGGTAGTCAGTATTTATATGACCATGATGGGCAAACTGAGCTTGAGGACGCGTGTGATGAGCTAACTCAACTAGATTTAAATGACATAGAAAGTGAAACAGATACATGTGTGGAGATTGATGAGGAAAGTGAAATGCAGGTTGTTCAAACCAATCTGAGATTATGTAGGATTAAATATTGTGAAGGCTGCACCAACCTTCACTTGTGCAAACTGTACCTGTTTGGAGAGTGCCCATACAACAATGAAAGGTAAAGTCATGTATTTAGCTTATACATAGGTAATGACAGTAATAATAATAATAATAATAAATATTGATCTCGCACCTTTTAACAACTGAAAAAAAAGATTATACCTTGATAAGATCCAACCCTATTCCTTTTTTGATACCTTGTTTGTCTTTGCCTTGCTTTATTAATTGTCTGACATGTTTCTCATTTCCTCTATAGAACTGTAGAAAATGGAAAAAAAATTAATAATAATAAAATTGTCATTTGCTAATTTACCTTGACATGTGACACCTCTACTTGTTGAATTAATATTCAGATCTACTCAGTAATCCAAATACAAAACAGAACATGCAGTACACTTGCAAACACACAAAATAATTATGTTTCAAATCAATATTTTCCTGAACAGAGAGGAGTGCCAGTACAGCCATGACCTCTATTCAGAGCACAACGTCGGCGTGCTGTGCCAACACAAACTGCTGGAACTGGACTGCAGTGAGCTGTGCATTACACTTCTACAAAATGACACCACACTACTGCCTTCAGTAAGCCTCAAAACCAGCATGAGAAAATGGAAAATTTCAGTCATGTGGTCTTCCGTCTCACTGTGCAGAGGTTGGGTGGTTAGTAAATGAGACAAACTGTAATTACATTAGACTTTCAGACCTTCAGTAAATAATGTATTTAAATACCAGTTCCAATTAATAAGACTAAAGTTTCATTAAGTTATCCCTGATCAGTTTTATCCTGAAGGTATCCATCACTTTTATACATGATATGATTATACAACTGAGTACTGGTTGTGAGTTTGGGATATTTTATATTCATTTCCAAGTCTTGATCATCGACCGACATTACTACCAAATATTTCATTTCATTTCATCCTGTTAGTCAGAATGAATGTGTAGACTGTGTTTATAACGTGGCCTGATACTGATAAGATACTGGTTAATGAGTGACTGGTTAACATGTTGGGGCAGGGTGGGGGACAGGGAATCTGTAGTGATCTCGAAATGTCAGGAAGTCACATACTGCACATATTAAATACCACGTATTATATATGTCACAAAGCAGTTTTACAGAAATATATAAATACAGGATATACATTTTTAATTGATACGTGTATCCCTAATGAGAAAGCCAGAGGCGACAGTGCCGAGGAAAAACACCTGGAGACAACATGAGGAAGAAACCTTGAGAGGAACCAGACTCAAAAGGGATCCCATGCTCATCTGGGTGACACCGGATAGTGCAATTATAAATAATTCCCTTTAAATTCACTTTAGTTTTAATAGGAAGTGTATTTTGTCGAAGTAACTGTTCACTGATGGAGACTTGAGTACAAAACTGTTCATGGTAATGGCATTCCTAGAGCTATCCTAGCAATTGTTGTGCTAAACCATCGTTAGCGAAACTGTTCGTATCGACTGCAGTCCGAAGCCATCTGTATGGCTTCTAAGTGCTACCATCCACAGTAATCTCATATATCTTTAGGCTATCCATAGTGATTTCCTGTATATACTGTATATATGCTCACTGGTCACCTCAACAGGAACACCTGTACACCTGCTCGTTCGTGTGATTATCCGATGAGCAGCACAATGCGTAAAAGCATACAGATACAGGTCAAGAGCTTCAGTTCAAGAGCATGTTCACATCCAACATCATAATGAGGGAAAAATCTGATTTCAAGCAAGTTTACTTGGGCGGCTGTGGATCAGGTGGTAGAGCGGGTTGTCCACTAATCGTAGGGTCGGCGGTTCGATTCCCGGCCCACGTGACTCCACATACCGAAGTGTCCTTGGGCGAGACACTGAACCCCGAGTTGCTCCCGATGGCAAGTTAGCGCCTTGCATGGCAGCTCTGCTACCATTGGTGTGTGTGTGTATGAATGGGTGAATGAGACACAGCACTTTGGATAAAAGCGTATATAAGTGTACCATTTACCAAGTTTAACCATGACACGTTTGAGTATTTCAAAATGGTTGATTTTCACACACATCCATCTAAACCACGGTTGTAAACAATAGAGTTTACACGGAAGGGTGGGGGGGCATCTAGTGGGAGGTACAGTAGTTCTGCGGGCAGAGACACCTTGTTGATGTGAGAGATCAGAGGAGAATGGACAGACTGGTTTGAGCTGGCAGGAAGTCTATGGTAATTATGGTAATAAGCACTCTTTACAACCATGCTGAGCAGAAAAGCATCTCAGAATGCACACCACGTCGAATCTTGAGGTGGATGAGATACAACAGCGGAAGACCACGCTGGGTTGCACTTCTGTCTGAATCTGAGGAATCTTTAACTAAATGAATAAACAGGGGTACAGGTGTTCTACTATTTTTTTTAATAGTAGGTAATTACCTATTTAAATATAGGTAATGATATATACAGTATATAATACGTGGATGGTTTTTGCTTTTGAGGTGCCAATACTGTGCTCTTCTAGTCGAAGCACTAATTTACGTTGAATCTCACTTTCACTGACAAATTGTGCACACAGGTGTGCTCGGCATATAATGAGGGCAGTGGTGAGTTTGGGAAGTGTCTTGAGGCAGGAACCTGTAAAAAACTCCATTTCTGTGAGAACTACATCAGAGGAATATGCGATGGCAGCACTGGATGCAGCAGATGCCATGATTTATACGAGCCTCATCCGTTTAAAACACTGCAGGACCACGGAGTGTCCAATGAGCTGATGGGCATTTTACTGTCAATCTATAAGAACATGCTTACCATTGCAGATGCAAACAGACCCCGAATTAACAGCAGTGCCGTAGCAGCAGGTATTCTTCGCACACGTCTTTTCCAGAAGCACTGATACATTTCATTTTCATTAGCAAAAACTCACGAATTTTTTTCTAAAATGGCTTTTACACATATGAGCGATGATTTTACCAGAGCATTAACACAAAGTATACGATACAGAGAGAATTAGCGCTGTGGAAATTACAGACATTAACCTATTTCATGATTTAACACATTAAAAAAAAACAAAAAAAAAAAAAACACATTGAGTGAAACTGTAGTTTATTTTGATTTTTTTTTTTAAAAACCTGTATCTATTATTATAATTATTATATATATATTTATATGTATATTTTGTGTATTATGTGTATGTATTTATATACATATGTATATATTATTATAATCATCAGAACAGACTAAAATGAAGCATAGAGCTTGACTAATTATACTTTCAGTAATGACTTGACATCTAAGGTTGGTCTTATTTAGGGATTATGTGGCTGCAACTTTGAACGTAGTCTTTAAAGAATACAGTTTCATTATATTCATATGTAAAATAATGCATTTGATATGATTTAATACACGTTTTAGCAAACCTGGTGTTTCTTTTTCTGCAGAGGAATGGATATGTCTTTTCCACTTACATCATTCCTGCAGTTTGGAAAGTACGTTTGCATTTTTAAAAAAATAAATAAATAAATAAAACACCCATAAGCAGTACAACGCATACTGTATATATATCGTACCATGTGTGAGCACAATTGTGTTTTCTCTACACAGATACATGTAGAAATGTACATTTCTACTTGCCTTATAAGTGGGAGCAGAGGGATGGGGACAGCTGGAAAGGTCTGCCTGATAATGAGGAAATAGAAAGAGCGTTCTGTGATCCCACGAAGACTCTCAGGTAAATATTTAAAAAAAAAAAAAAATTATCTTAGTACACATTTAAAAAAAAGAAAGAAAGAAAAAGTGCACATTGGGCAATACCAAGCTGCAGATAAAGCAAACCTCTTAAAGCAGAATCTAACTGGTCTTTTAACCTGGTCTATATTAAAGCTAGATACGCATAGCACAGGTAGTCACTATAAATTAATGTCATAACAGCTGTGATAAGTAATATCTCATTCATTTACAAATACTACTAGGAATCCCTTCATATAGTGATGACAGTAAGAAAAACGGAACACTCTCTCAACTCTCTGACTACCAGTGATGCCAGTGTGTGTGAATGCACTGAGTAGAGGACGATAAAACCTCTTCATGCTCAAACAAACAACGTTCAGAACGCCGAATCAAGTGGGTTTAATTGCAGTTCCTCTATATAGCCTGTGTACATTGGAATAAAATGCCTTTCCTCCTTTTCTCCAGCACCATGGTGCAACATAGCAGTACACAAGTGCAAATACACAACAGTGTGCAATGAGTGCAGGGCAATAAATACACAGGGCAATAAATACACAGGACACGGACTGTAAACTGTACAGCAGCAATAAATGTAGCAGCAATATATATATAAAAATAAGTGTCTAGTGCTTTAAAATTGCAGTTTTGTGCAGTGGTATTGAGTCATACTGGGTGAGGTGCCCAGGTGAGTGTTGCGAGGCAGCAGAGTATTGAGTAATCTGTCTAATAAATAATATAATTAATATATGCAGTGAAATTGCTGATAAAATCATTTTAATCCAGTTTTGTATTTAATTCCTTTCCCCCTTGTGCTTTCCAGTGACAGCAGCGTACCTGTACACTTTGACACAATGACTCGAGGTTCTGTAGAGGTGCGCCGTCTCTCTACTATTTCATCAGTTCTGGATCCCAGCTTCGCCCTCACTACAAAATGGATCTGGTACTGGGACGATGAATATGGGAACTGGATCCAGTATGGAACATCAGTAAGTGGCACTCTAGACCACTTTGAAAGTAATACCGCAAATAGGAGGCGTGATCTTTAGCTTTGTCTCGGTTACATGACCCGACACGCTGGTAGTTGTTAAGGTTTTGTGCTAGTAGCTATCAGGTTTTTAAGCTTAAATCCATGGATTGCCAAAGGATTATTATACCTTGTACTTATTATTTTAAAAAATTATACTTGCCTCCAAAAAAAAAAAAAACCACCCAAAACACCACATTATACAGTTTAAGAGCTTAATTTACAAATATGTTTGATTTTTAAAAAAATTAATGAAATGCTTTTACACGATATGTCGAGATTAGGTCGAAGAGGTTGCTCTGGAGAAAGCAGTTTATCAATATTTTATCAGTCAAAATGAATACCTATTCATTCTGGATACATGAGATGTCTTTAATGAACTAATATACGATATTGTATGCTTGCTATTAGCAAGAAACACACAATATATCTTCCATCACCAGTGAGTTCCTGGAGTGGAAATACCAAGAAAACAGTAGTGCTATCATCACCTTCACTACAGCCGAACACTCTTACGAGGTCAATATGCAAGGTAAGGGATGTCATTATGTTTGTTTGAGAAAGCCAACATACTGTTTTTTGATTGTTTAGGAGACTGTTGAGGAGCCGAACAATAAATACACTCCCTCGGGAGCAGGAATAGCATACGAACGTTTTTCTGATTTTACAGGATTTTCATAAATACCAAATTTCTTGTGTAAAAGCCTGTATGAACGATTTATGAATAAATCCATTCATATCCAGCTTGATAAATGAGGCCATTTGTCTTTACCGCCTAGCAACACCCTAGCAACACCCTAGCAACCACTCAGAATACCCTAACAACACTCTAGCGACCACCCAGAACACCCTAGCAACTGCCTAGCAACCACCCAGAACACCCTAGCAACTGCCTAGCAATACCATCAACCACCCAGTACACCCTAGCAACCGCCTAGCAACCACCCAGAACACCCTAACAACCACCTATCAACCACCTAGCAACACCCTAGCAACTGCCTAGCACCACCCTAACAACCACCCAGAATACCCTAGCAACTGCCTAGCAACACCCTAGCAACCACCCAGAATACCCTAGCAACTGCCTAGCACCACCCTAGCAACCACCTAGCACCACCCTAGCAACCATCCAGAATACCCTAACAACCACCTAGCAACCACCTAGCAACACCCTAGCAACTGCCTAGCACCACCCTAGCAACCACCCAGAATACCCTAGCAACTGCCTAGCAACACCCTAGCAACCACCCAGAATACCATAGCAACTGCCTAGCCACACCCTAGCAACCACCCAGAATACCCTAGCAACTGCCTAGCACCACCCTAGCAACCACCCAGTACACCCTAGCAACCGCCTAGCAACCACCCAGAACACCCTAACAACCACCTAGCAACCACCTAGCAACACCCTAGCAACTGCCTAGCACCACCCTAGCAACCACCCAGAATACCCTAGCAACTGCCTAGCAACACCCTAGCAACCACCCAGAATACCATAGCAACTGCCTAGCCACACCCTAGCAACTACCTAGCACCACCCTAGCAACCACCCAGAATACCCTAGCAACCGCCTAGCAACACCCTAGCAACCACCCAGAACACCCTAGCAACTGCCTGGCAACACCCTAGCAACCACCCATAACACACTAGCAAGTGCCTAGCAACCGCCTAGCAACTACTCAGAACACCCTAGCAACCACTCAGAAAACCTAGCAACCACCTAGCAGCACCCTAGCAACCACCCACAACACCCTAGCAACCACCCATAACACCATAGCAACTGCCTAGCAACACTCTAGTAGACTTGCTTTCTCAAGCCAACATCAAAGTTTGTCATGATGAATTTGACCTATCTACTTTTACACTGATCTTCATAGTGCTTTAGATATTGGACTATGGCAAGACGGAGCCTAGGACTAGAAATAGTTTTCCTTTATGATGTTTTTTTGTTTAGAACTGCCTCAATATAGTGTATAAAGCCTTAGATATATAGACAAATGGCCTCATTTATCAAGATGGATACAAATGGATTTATTCAGAAATCATTCATACAGGCTTTTACACAAGAAATTTGATATTCATGAAAATCCTGTAAAATCAGAAAAACATTTGTATCCTATTCCTGCTCCTGGGTGTGTGTGTGTGTGTGTGTGTGTGTGTGTGTGTGTGTGTGTGTGTGTGTGTGTGTATTTCGCCTCCTCCACAGTCTCCTAAAAAATCTAAATTCTTTCCACTGTTTCCCTTGCTTATGTAAAAACAAAAAAGCCCAATGAACCATTAGACTCCACTTGCTTACCAATATTTTTGTATAATTGACATAATTTGCATAATTGAACAGTTCCTAAGCCAATAATTCTTACTAGATTTGTTGCTTTTTAGGCGTTTCAGACATCGGCAGTTAATTAGTGACCAGCGCTGCTGACAATATTTGTCGATAACTCTCCCCAACTCCTGTTTTTTCTTCTTCTTTATTCTTTTTAACAATGAACAATAACATTTTATTGCTCTTTTCCCTTCCTTACAAAATTGGGTAATAGACAATATGGAGACTTGTATAATAAAAACTAATGAAGGATTGACTGATTGAGATCGGATTTGTAATATTCATACAGTCTCAGGAGGGATGTTAAAATTTGGTTTAGATTCATCTCTTTGGTTGCAGCAATTCTTAACATTTTAACAACACAATTTGTCAAAATCTGTTGACTATACTGTAGATGTGATGCATCATGATGAAACAGATTTGCATATAACTAAGGATGTATATCAGTACTATGCGGTATACAATAATTGCAAAGTTGTAAGACTGCATCTGCATGCAAAATAATGCTTGGACCGTAATGACTGCTGCTTGCAAATATATTACTTTTACCCCGACCCCCCCCCCGAACCTGGCAGACATGATGCAGTACAACAAAAAGAGTAACACCAAAATGCGAGTAAGGAGGAGACCGCTGTTTCTCTCAGCAGTAGACGTCCAAGACATCATAACAAGGTAATTTCTGTAGCTTCTGAAGTGAAAGCCTGCAAGAAACATCTTCAGCATTCCACATTTATTCCTTATTCCACATATTCCTTACTTCTTAACATCTGAAAGTAACTTTTAGTAAAAAGTCCACATGAAAAATAAAGATTATTCTTCTAGCTTCTTGTGTTACAAATATGTATACTATCTCCTTAGAGAAACGGAATCCGAGGATCATTCGCAAAATCCCCAAGCTTTGCCTTGTGACTCGGATAAAGCCAATATGTCTGCAACTGGATTCAAGGTAAAAGAACTTTTCAGTGTAGTGTCATTACTAGAGACATTTTAGGAATGGTTACTGGATCTAAGAACGATGAGGTGCACACAATTTGTGGAACACCTTCCACTTAAGTGCATATAAACAAGGTGTATAGTACATTTTGGGAGAGTGAATCCTGATCCAGCATGCTACTCCACCCGGGAGGGCACGATCATCAATGTCTTGACTTAGCATTGGTGAAGAGGTCCACCTGCACCTTGCCAAACCTCTCCTAGAACTGGGTGTAGGTTCCACTCTTCAGTACATACGCGTTATTTCAAGAGCATGTTTGTGGCACCGTTATACAGCCCTGGGTGACGAGTTGTACCAAGTGAGGCTATCCACTATGGGAGCTTCCATTCAAGGTGGAAAGATCCATCCACCTTGTGCCACCATGTGACTGATATACTTGCTTGTGCGGGTTACCATCAACAATCTTATTGAGAAACTGATTTTGTTTTATATTTGTTGTATTTTATTTTTGCATAGAGTGTGGGGATGGAGTGGAGTTGCTCCTCTCCGTAGTTTTTTTTGTTTTTTTTGTCCTCGATATTTAAAGTCCATCATCATTATTAAAATGGCAGAGTTCTAATAGAACTCCTAAACCCCACACCTTACATTATCATCCTCAATAGGACCCGGTATTGAAAATAGCAATGTGGTTGAATCGGAGATTCATATATATATATATATATATAATATGTAACTTTTTGAAGTGTAGTAAAAAAGTAAAATGCGTAGTTTCTCCATTTATACATCTATCTACAATTGTTTTTGGCCCTTTTCCTGCCGATGCTGGTAAATGTCCTAAATAATGATAGATGGCTAATAATAAATTGTGTAATAAGGCCAGGAAAAAGACAGACAGTACAGAACACGTATAATCTATATTACATATAAATGCACGTCAATTCATTGATAAATAATATAATGAAATATACACAATAAATGGGGTGGGTCGAGTATTTCTAGGAAATATTATGCGTTAGATTACTCTTCAGGCTGAAACACAATTTCTCTTGCTTTGCAGGCATTTAAGAATCATTTTCAGACATTCAGAAACATCATTCCAGTGTACAGGCGTCTAATGGTGGCAATGTTAAGCTATAAAGACATGTAAGAAACTATTAGCAGGTATAGAGCTCTATATTTACAAACGAGCTTTAGAAAGAAATCAGAAATGTGTGTATTAATGTAAAAGCAAGAAATGTATTTTCTTTCCAGAGGGTTGTCCTGAGCAGTGATACAGATGAATATAAGAAGATCGTTGAGCGCTTTGATCAGACAATGTCAGAGTTTAACGTGACGAACGTTGAGAAGGTGCTGAACGCGGACTTATGGGAGGATTTTCAGAGGTACGTTTTTATGGTCTACAAAGCTCAGGCCGTTTTCCGAACGTGCCTAAGGTTTATTAAAACAGGGAAAACAGAATAGTTGTGACACAAATTGACGATTACAGTAATCCTCAATGAGCAGCACAATATACACTTTAATAGGAATACCTGTACACCTGTACATTTATGCAGTTATCCACTCAGCCAATCATGTGGCAGCAGTACAATGCATGAAATCATGCGTATACAGGTCAAGAGCTTCAGTTAATGTTCATGTTAAACATCAGAATGGGGAAAAAGTGTGATCTCTATGACTTTAACTGTGGCATGGATGTTGGTACTGGGTGGGTTGGTTTCAGAAACTGCTGAACTCCTGGGAATTTCACACACAACTCTCTAGAGTTTACTCAGAATGGTGCGAAAAACAACATTGTATGAGCAATAGTTCCGTGGGTGGAAACGCCTTGATCAACAAGAGAGAGTTCAGAGAAAAATGGCCAGACTGGTGCGAGCTGCCAGGAGGGATATAGTAACTTATATAATCAGTTTCTAATTTTCTGGTGAGCAGAAAAGTATCTCAGCATGCATGAAACACGCATGGGCTACAACAACAGAAGACCACATTGGCTTCCACTCCAGTCAGCCAAGAACAGGAATCTGAGGCTATCATGGGCACAGACTCGCCCAAACTGGACAGCTGAAAATCTCCTGATCTTTTTCCAGGCTTCACAAACTGGCCAGTTTTGTTGAGTCTATCCCCATGAAAGCCTCAGATTCCTGTTCTTGGTTGCCACATGATTGGATAACTGCATAAATGAGAAGGTGTTTGAGTGGTTAAGGTATTAAAGTGGTCTGTGAGTGTATGTGATTTATGTAATATGGATTTCCCATAGGCATGTCAATGTCATGAAACAAAAAAATGTAGGCAAAGAAAATGAAATACTATTGTTTCATGGCACCGAGTCCAAACAGATTGATGTCATCTGCCGGCAGGGCCCTGACCGGAGAATTTGTGAAGCACATGAGACAGCATTTGGTAAAGGTGAGTATAAAATTTGGTAGCCAAATAAAACCCCACCTGTCTACATATCCAGTATAATGTATACACTATGTTGCTACAGGTAGTTATTTCACCAGAGATGCCAAATCCTCCCACAGAAGCACTGACGAATCTGGAACTCGGTGTATGTTCCTTTGCCGGGTATTCATAGGAAAATATACCAACGGGCATCCCAGTTATATCCATCCTCCTCTGAAAGATGGGGAAAATGACGTATTCTATGACAGCTGTGTAAATGACATCAACAACCCGTCCATATTTGTTGTGTTCGAGAAAAATCAGGTGTACCCCGAGTACCTAATTCAGTATGAAAAAGGAGCAGGGAACAGTCCTCAAAATGTCTCTCTTAATCAATACTCCTCAAGCAGTCAGGCTAGTTTCAGTGTTCCGTCTGTATCCTGTCACCTTTCTCCCCAATATTTCTCGCCACAATTCCAATACACCAATCTGACCTCTGTGCGATTCGCTGCACCGCTGATGGCTCCAAATTTCTATTTTACTCCAGTGCTGCATTCGCCCTTCTTTGCTCACTCGAAGACAAAACACTTCCAAGCTGGGGCACCCCGGTTTCCATTTCCAGTTAGAAATCCTACAAGGCCACAAAAGCGTGGAGGAAGTTCACATGGAGGATTTCGGTCAATGCATTCACCACCAAACTTTTTAGCTCACACTAGGACCTCATTTTCAGTTAGAAAGGACACTGCAAAACAACCGTTTTCAAACTCAGTGAGGTCAGCTAGTGAGTCGCGTCCAATGCTTTTGCCTACAACATTATCGACTATTTCTAGGGAGTCAAAATCAGTTAAAACTCAGGATGCCAGACAACAAATGTCCAGACCAGCAGGTGGATTAAGTCCAGCGAATTTTTCAGCAAGTGGGTCATTTGATACCAAAACCTCAAAGTCAGTTAAAGCTCAGAACGCCAGACAACAGGGCTCAAATTCAACCAGATCAAATAGTGGATTAAATCCAGGGACTACTTCTGCCAGCACATCAATATATATTGATGCTTCAAAGTCAGTTAGAAGTGAATATGCCAGAGCAATAGGAGATTCTCGCCTCAGTTCAAGATCTAGGACTAGTTCTGATATGGACAGCACTAAAGCTGCAGGTAAAAGCCCCAAGAACTCTGCTTCACAACACACTAAACCTGCAGGTGAGAGCTCCAGAAGCTCTGCTTCACAACACACTAAACCTGCAGGTGAGAGCTCCAGAAGCTCTGCTTCACAACGCACTAAACCTGCAGGTGAGAGCTCCAGAAGCTCTGCTTCACAACGCACTAAACCTGCAGGTGAGAGCTCCAGAAGCTCTGCTTCACAACGCACTAAACCTGCAGGTGAGAGCTCCAGAAGCTCTGCTTCACAACGCAATAAACCTGCAGGAAAAAGCTCCAAAAGTGCTACAGGAAGACATTAGTGCTTCTTAGTGTAAAAGCCTTCAATTATCATAAAATTGTAGTTGTATTTCAGGGTATTCTTATGACACAGCCATTGCATTATTGAGTGATAACATGAAATGACAGTCAAACTGATTGTTGAAGTAAATTTTTCATCATATTTCTATTCCTCTTTATAACCATTTGATTTGTTAGAAGAAAGTGAATGATTTGCTGTTCAGTTATACAACAAGCTTCTTCCTAGTTTATATTCCCAAATGGCTCTCATGGAAAATTTGACTTGGAAACAATTAACATTGTGATCATTCTATATTATTTACATTAGATTTGGCAACAGATTAAGATAGTCTGTACTCAAAATGGTGATTGGGATGTCAATGCAATCTGGCATCCCTACATGACCATCTCCTCCAGAAGTGTGCATATGCTTTATATCGAACCAAACCTGTTCCAGCATGACAATGCTTCTGTGCACAATGTGAGGTCCAGGTCAGTGGTTAAGGCAATGGGCTACTTTTTGGAAGGCCATGAGTTCAAATCCCAGCACAGTCAATTGGATTCTGTTGGGGGTCTTTGAGCAAGACCCTCAACTGCTCACTTGTATCCTGTGAATAGCTATAGGCATTGGAATTAGTCCAACACAAGGCTTAATCCATGTTCTGGAAATCAGCCTGTTATAATTTATATCCAGCTGTGCAATGTGCCTCTTTAGACTGAGGGTTATTAATAATGCAGTAAGTTGTGTTTCCACTACAGGGAAAAGGTGGGTCTGCATTATGTGGCACAATTGTTTAATATTCTTGACAATGACCTAGTCATTTGAAAACACTATTTCATACACTGTGATCTTCATATTGGATTACATCACTAAATTAGTCAAACGGCTAGTTGTATTCTGTAATAATAAATAATAATGAGTCTTTATTGGTCAGGTATACATTACAGCACAGTGAAATTCTTTTCTTCGCATACCCCAGCATGTCAGGAAGCTGGGGTCAGAGCACAGGGTCAGCCAAACCACTTGAAATCAACTCGAACTGATGAGACATTCATACGAATTTGAAGCTACATGGGCAATCGGGATGGATATAGAATTCATGCTTTATGTATGAAGTCATTACAAAAAAAAAACAAAAAAAAAAACAGAAACGTGATACTAATCCTAACCTTTTTAATCCCAACTTTACATACAAAGCTGTGTGAATTGTTCAATTTCTTGCATATAAAACTGATAAAATGTTGGTGTGCGTGCGCATTTAAGTGTTGGTTAAGGGTACTTCGTCAGAGTATTAAAAAATAAATAAATAAAATACAGTGTTCCTGTCATTTACGTCAACTCCCCTAACATTTTCTGTACATTATGTTGACGGTTGCCATTTTTACATGGATTTGTAATTTGCATACTTTCCTTGACAAGCTTACTGCAGATTATTGATAGTTTTCTGTTATTATTAAACGCCTTAAGGATGATTTATAACGCTGTATATTTTCAGACTCTCATCAATCTTCATGATCACTGATATTATGAGATAACTATTCATCTGTCTTCACGTTGTTGTTTTGCAGTTTGTCACTGTACTTTTCTCAAAATTGACTAACAGCGGAATTAAATCTGATCTATATTATATAACAGATTGGGAAGTGGTGGTTTATTGAATGTTTGACAGTGTATAACTGCCTGTGTATAAATACCTTAGTGCTTTTTTTTTGCTTTTTGTGCAGTACAGAATGTGTTGCAAATTCCACATCTGGAATATCTTCACAGCATAACAACTAACAGACATAGTGATCACATTTTTTCCTATAATACGTTAGAGATTAAGCTTATATAGCCTACATAAAGCCAGCTCACAGCTCAAGGGTCAATCCTGAGCATGTTACTGTAAACGTAGAGGTTTTACGGATGTTCTCCCTGTGCCTGTGTGGGTTTCCTCCGGGTTCTCTGGTGTCCTCTCACCTTCAGTACTGAATGAGTGTGTGCATGGTGCCTTGCAATGAACCAGTATCCCATCCAGGGTGTATTTCTGCCTCGCGCCCAGTGTATCTGGGATTGGCTTCAGACCTGAGCGTGAGGATGAAGTGGTTACTTAAAGTGAGTGAGGGATGTCAAGCTGGTTACTGATCCAACATTAAACACAGTCAGTCAATCCCGGAGCATTTCGCAGAGGTTGTTTTTTTTTTTTTGGTGAATGTTGCGGCCTAAAATTCTTAATATTGCTGCGGCTTTTTTTTGTAAAAATTTTTGATGAAATTTGCAGATTTTTTTATTTAGTTATTTTTTGGCGGAAAACTACTTGAATGAAATAGTTTTACAGTGTCGTTCGCAGTGATGTTTGTTGCTAAAATGAGACCTTTTAGCTGTACTCATGTTCGACACACGTGAATCGAAGAAGGCTTCATCTCAATGCGCGTTGTGATGACGTCACATGGCCCGAATCTGTCGAGAATTCGCGGTAATATTGAACGATTGCGAGCTCCTCCTAACAGTTTGCTCGATTTTGCGTTGATTTCTGCGATCACATTCAGATCCTGGAGAGACTGTCCAATACTAGTTCCAAAATCCTCTAGGACAGTGGTTTTCAAAGTGGGGGCCGCGGCCCCCTTGCTGGCCGCCAGGGGGCGCCCGGGGGGCCTCAAAAATTTGGTGTGCCAATCTCTCCCACTAGTATGTTTTCTCTTTCTCACTCTCAGACAACCACACACACACACACACACACACACACACACACAATCCAATCCTAATGTAATGTAATATAAAGATGTAAGATGTAATTATTATTTTTTTTTAAAAAGGGGGGATATATTCAGAAGTATTTTTAATGTGTTTTAAAGACATCTTGCAAAAGGGGGGCCTCGGTCAAATGTTAATGCCATTTAGGGGGGTCTTGCCCTGGAAAAGTTTGGGAACCCCTGCTCTAGGACACTACACAGCTGGAAATCTGCTTCTTAAACGATATGCCTAACACCTAGCATCCGGTTTGTAGAAATCTTGTCCTCAAACCCTGAATGAACCTTTAATTCGAGTGAAAATCCGACGATGATGATGATGATGATGATGATTATATAATGAGAATCGTCGTGCATGCATGGAAAACTACTCCTCTTACACTAACAGCGAATGCACGTTAATCCACGTTTACTTATTGCCACGCATGCCTCGTGCGCACGCGCGCGACTACATTTATGAGAAAAATTAATACACCCCCCGAACTCACCTCCCCCGGTCACGTGACAATGCCTTTCACAACCGGTCCCATATAGCGCTCTTCAGCGGAGTGGATGCGACACAAGGCGCTCGCGTTCCCGGCATGCACTGGGGAGCTGTATATTGAGGAAGCTCTGGTACGGGGAATCGTGTTGCGGTTGTGGCGCGAGCGCAGGGAATCTCCTCATCCTCTCTAAACAAAACAACAACAACAAAAAAAAACCCCGGACCGGACGCACTAAGGTAAACAAAACAACAAAAACACCCAACAAAACAACAACATATTATAAATATGAATGCTTTTGAATGCAACATATTGCAGCAGATGAATGCGTTCCGCAGTAATTGCACTGTGTGTTCTGTACTTACTGGAGCAATTCATAGAAAGAGATGCAGCTACAATGTAGCCCACTGTAAACCGCTCCCAGTTCCTACCGGGGGCCATTTGCAAACAGGGGAGTCCGAATGAATGAATGAATGAATGAATGAATGTCTGTGTCTCATTCTGTTTTCTGTGTAATGTGCCGGGTTTTTTTTGATGCATGATGAGCATCACTGATTCCGGATATCACTCCTGCGTGCAAATAATCAATGGAGAGATTTCCCCTCCTTCCCTCCCTCCCTTCCTGCCGGCTTCTCAGCAGGTTTCTCTCAGGTTGACGATGACAACAAATGCATGTGTCATAATAATCGTTTATTGTGTGTACACTGATGTAGGAGTGAAGCATCAGTGCGCTTGTTGATCATCTTGTTTCCGCAGGCGCTCAGCCACGGATGTGATCCTGCCTTCCCTTCACATGAGTCGTTAGGCCGAAAAATACAACCCAGATTCACATCGAATAGATCCGTATATATATATATATGTGTGTGTTTTTTTTCTTTTGTAAATACTTTGCATTTGATTGATTGGTTGCTACGGAGTGCGATGAGACGAGAGGTTAAGAATGTGCAAGCGTGCACCGAGTGTGCATGTCTGTATTGTGTTACTGCAATTACTAGTGAGCTATAGCACATGGAGGTCTGAATGACTGGAATTAGGATATGAGCTGACACTGATGTGAATTACTACCATACATGTGTTACTATTCATTCAGCTCCAGTAATTGCTTTTACCCGGTCAGGGTCACCGTGGATACGGAGCCTATCCCACATCGGGCGTGAAGCGGGAATACGCCCCGGTCTGTGATATGGAAGCATGCACGAATCGACACATTTAACGTCTAGTACAATTGAGCACAGCCAGTGGCGTGTTTTTGGGGATGTGGGAGGAAACCAGAGAGCGCAGAGGAAATCCATTCAGACACAGGAAGAAAATTTAGGAGTTGCCTATTAGATGTGTCGATTCGAGCTAAAGATGCAGTTTGTCTTCAGTGTAGAACGGTATACAAATAGAATCTTCAATATGTTCACCTTTTTTGGTCAGTGATTTTTTTCATAGTTCAAGCGTTTTTGTCGTAATTGGAATGAATCTACTCAATGTGGCCAAAAGTATGTGGACACCTGACCATCACACCCATATGTGGTTTCTTCCCCAAAATTAGAAGCATACAATTGGATACAATGTATTTGTGTGCTGTAGCGTTACAATTTCCCTTCACTGGAACTAAGAGGCCCAGAACCTGTTCCGGCGTCACAACGTCCCTGTGCACAAAGCGAGCTCCGTGATTTGTAAACGTTGGAGTGGAAGAACTCGAGTTTCCTGCAACCCCACTGAACACCTTTGGGACGAACTGGAACACCGACTGCACCCCAGACCTCCTCAGTACCTGATCTCACTAATACTCTTGTAGCTGAATGATCACAAACCCCCACAGTCACGCTCCAAAATCTAGTGGAAAGCCTTCCCAGAAGAGCGGAGCGAATTATAACAGCAAACACACAGGGACTAAAACTTGGGCTGTTCACCAAGCACATATGAGCTAAATGGTTTAGGTAGGTGCTAAATGATGAAATAACTATAGCAGACTTACTCATTTGCTATAGGCTTTCCAATTAATAATGCTTAGAGTCTAAGCCACAACAATCATCAGTCCTAAAATACTGCACCTGCACTGTGTTTGCTGTGATGCCGTGTATTTAATCCGATGATGCTATGAGCTGGGGTGATTTACATAATATTTCCTCAATTTAAAGTTATTTAAAAAGCTTCTCTGAAGCATAGTAAAGACCTGGTCAGCATCGGCCGGGGTCGCATTTTATGATGCTCAGTTAAGGGGTTCACTTTAGAGTATTCCGGTATATTATGGGTGCAGAGAAGAATACAACATATGAGTCATCTAACCCTTGAAGCATTTTTGGATTTTAACTGCATTTGTTTATTTTTAGCTTCTGATTGCTGTTCGGTAGGATATGAAACACGAACAATTTCTCAGCTTTACGGTTTCCATTAATCGGATTTAGCATATATGCAGACGTTATTTACTATGACTCATATTTCATTATGGGGCTTTAAGGACTTATTTTCAATGTGGTGCAGTGGTAGCATTGCTACGTCACAGCTCCAGGGTTCTAAATTGAGCTCATATTAATGTCTGTGTGAGGTTTTACATATTCGCCCCATGTCTACATGGGTTTCTTCAGAGTTCTCAGGGTTTTGTTTTTTTCCCTCTACCTCCAAAAACATGCTAGTAGGTGGACTGGCTACTCTAAATTGCCCCTAGTTGTAAATGAGTTTGTGAACGTGTGTGTGTGTGTGTGTGTGTGTGTGTGTGTGTGTGCATGGTGTCTGTGAAGGACATTTGTCCCATCCAGGGTTTGTTCCTTCTCCACCCGAGATTGGGTCTGGGATAAAGCGCTTAATGGCGACGGATGAATGAAATGAACCTCATTTCCTCGTCTTAAGTTAATTATAAAGTTTGACTGATATTATTCGATTATACTTTTATAGCACTTAATGTTTTAGTTAAGTGACAATGGAAACCTCAGACACATATTCAGCTAATGCTCATTTTTGTCGTATTTAATCGGGACACCGTATTATATTGAATCGAATTTTGGGTGTATCGTTACATGCCTAGTTCCTTGCGTAAATATCTGAGTAAAATCATTATCGGTGGTTTATCATCACTTGGTGGAGAAACTCAGGTCGTACGGGCCGTACAAAATGTTTTCCAGTGCACTCTGCAACTTTTTCCAAGGCAGCGAGCCTAAAAATTGTTGCATCTGCTTCTGTTTTTGAGCTCTCGACCATATGTTTCAAAAGCATCTCAATCCCCTTTTTGTTTCTCTGCCTTCTGTGAGGAGGAGGAACGTTCCACCTCAGACCGTTGGCTTCTGGTTTTCTCAAGCCTTTGCTGCATGAACGTAGCATTAGAAAGCTCCTTTTAGTTCACTTGTAGAACATAACTCCTTCATTTTGGAAACTTCCTACCCCTTGTACTGTACATTAGCACTTATACATGATATGGCCGAAGGTCTGTGGACACCTGATTCTCAAAGCCGTGTATGAGCATGACTTTGACAGTTTAAACACAAATAAACATATAAAGTAAACTCTGTGTGAAATCTATACTATATTGCCAAAGGTTTGTAAACGCATGACTAATCGCACCCATAGGGGCTTGGTGAACGTCCCATTCCTGATTTATTCCCCCCTGTGTTTGCTGTTATAATGCGCTCCACTCTTCTGTGAAGGCTTTCCACTAGATTTTGGAGCGTGACTGTGGGGGTTTGTGATCATTCAGCTACAAGAGTATTAGTGAGATCAGGTACTGAGGAGGTCTGGGGTGCAGTCGGTGATCCAGTTCATCCCAAAGGTGTTCAGTGGGGTTGAGGTCAGGACACTCGAGTTCTTCCAGTCCAACCTTCACACACCATGTCTTCATGGAGCTCGCTTTGTGTACAGGGACGTCGTGACGCTGGAACACGTTTGGGCTTCTTAGTTCCAGTGAAGGGAAACTGTAATGCTACAGCATGCAAAGTCATCATATTCAATAGCATGCTTCCAACATTTTGGGAAAGGACCACATATTGGTATGATGGTCAGGTGTCCATATTGTTTACGTTTTATAATCATGAAGCCAGTTGGCGGCAGCTGAACGGAAGGAATGACTCAGTGCACGGCAGTGACGGATGTCAATTCGTTTACCTAGGTGGCGCATTGTTCACAAACAAAACATATTTACTATGAGTCTGACAGGACACACACTGTACAGAGTGTCATATGTGTGGGGGAGCTGTGCTGCTGCCGGTTTTGAGGCTTCCAGCCTCACAGTGTTTTCATAGCTCACGCTTCAAGACCAAATCACTCTTCTTTATCATCATTTATATACAGTAATGTAATGTCCTTTTGATCAGTTCATCACTACTAATATGAGTTCATTATTAAGTTTTTGGTTTGTCTAGCATGTGCTGGATGAGAACAAACCAGAGCATTGCTTAAAGTAGCTTTACAGAATTTTGGCTGAAGTGTACTGAAGAAACAATAATTGTGATCATTGTAAATGACTTAGTAAATGTAAATGTCGGAAAGAAACGGTGGTCTTAATAGTAATGTTGGCGCACCAGTGGCGCTGTGCTGAAACCTTTAATTATAACAAAAGCAGCATTACCTCTTAAGTGTAACGGACTGTTCTGTACCTGTTAATGCTCTGACGTCTTGATATTTTGGTACCTTCTGAGAATCTGTTCTCAGAGTATGACTTCCGTCTGATAGCACTGAGATGTATGACTGCGTGTGAAAGCTCACACTTTCATTCAGATCAGTCCACACGGAAACAGGACGCTCGGGGGAAAAAAGTCTACACGCCCTTGTTAAAATGGCAGGCTTTTGAAACCGAGATAAATCATGATCAGTCAGATCGTTTTCTACCTTTTATTGTGAAATTTTAACCTATTAATTCAAATACGAATCATTTTAGGGGGGACGAAGAAATAAATTACAATAAACTGGTTGCATAAAGTGTGCACACTCTTAACCTAGTATTTAGTTGAAGCACCTTCAGATTTGATCACAGCATTCACACCTTGAGCTTGTCTTGGTGAAGCCATTCCTGTGTTGATCTGGAGGTTTGCTTTGGGTCGTTGTCATGCTGAGAGGCGAAACTCCTCTTCATCTTACTGAAAGTGTTTTAGCAGAAGCCTTAAGGTTTTGCGCCAAAATTGACCGGTATTTGGAGCTATTTATTATTCCATCCACACTGATTAAAGTCTGAAGAAAAACAGGCCCAAAGTATGATGCTGCCACCACCATGCTTCACGGTGGGGATGGTGTTCTTTTGGTGATGTGCTGTGTATCTTTTGTGCCAAACACATCTTTTGGTATATTATGGCTGAAAAGTTCAACTTTGGTCTCATCAGACCATAACACATTATTCCACATGTCTTGGGAGATTTGATGTCTTTTTTATTTATTGTTTTGTTAAAAAAAAAAAAGGCTTCTGTTTTGCCACCCTACCCCATAGCCCAGAGATATTAAGACCTGGGAATATGTGTGATTATGTTCACTGTTTAGAATAAAATGATTAGTTTTTATATCGGTATGTGGGGTCTTACTGTGGAACTGGGATACGAAACATTGCACATGACAATAAATTCAGTTCTCAGATGTGAGTGGAATAAATAACAATAAAAATAAGTGAAGCTTTCTTGTCATTTCTGTCACTCTCGCAGAATGGAAAAATTAATTCCCAGAGATGTTTTTATGTTTCAAGATAAAACGCTAGATTAAATCAGTCGAAAAGTTTTGAACTTGAGTTTGACATAAGACGTGACTTCCAGAAGTGTTAAGCATGGTGTTTTAACACGAGTACTGTGTGTGGCTGTGTGTGTGTGTGTGTCAAGTGAATAATCACCTCCTCAGTCATTTTCACTTGTTCTTGAGACTGTTCTGAATAGGGAGGTGATAACAGCAGTGAGAGAGACAGCAGACCAAATTCAGACCGAACACGACATCAGAACTGGCTGCCATCAAGCTGAATATGCAAACTCGAACCATGAAAACACAGGGGTGTTAAATGTGATTTCTGTATTAACTACACTGCTAATAACCACCTTGATGGGTTTAGTAGTCAATAAAATCTTTTTGCTTGCATTTTTATATGAGGTTCGTTGCTCCAGTCCCAAAACAAGCCCAAAAGCAAAACTCGAAAATATCTTATACAGTGCTTTTAAATTACACCATCAGTAACTATCAATGTCAAATGCAGCGTAATTTATAATGTCATATATTACAGATAAAACACCGTTTCCGTTAACAGTTCTTTCACAAAGGTTCTAAAATTATATACGTATGTATATAAGGTTATTGAATTTTTAAATATTTAAAACAAAAAGTAAATATTCAATATCTTGAATATTTCATATTCAAGATTCTACACTATTTCTATGTCCCTGTTTAAATGTAAACAAATGTGCGATATTGACCGTGTTAACTGCATTGTACAAAAGGTCAGATTTTCCTCATGTCTAATCTCTTCTATTGAAGCACCTGTTCAGATGACACGCCGATGGGTTTGATCTAAAAAGGGATCATAAGGTTTTACACAAATTTGTGGAATCCATGGCAGCTGGAGTGCATACTGTCATTAAAACAAACAAAAAGTGATCCCATGTGAAAAATGAATTGCCCCCTTAAATTTAGAATCTGGTTGTGCCACCTTTAGCAGCAATAATTGCAACCAAATGCTTTCGATAACTGGAGATCAGTCTTTCACAAGCATGGTGGTGGAATTTTGGCCCACTCCTCTTCGCTTTAGTTCAACCACACTGGGGGGTTTTCCAGCATGAACTGCCTGTTTAAGGTTCTGTCACAGCATTTCAGTTGGTTCAAGTCAGGACTTTGACTAGACCACTCCAAAACTTTCATTTTTAAAACTTTTTTTTTTTTTTTTTTAGCCATTCAGAGGTGGATTTACTTCTATGCTTTGGATCATTGTCTTGCTGCATAATTAAGTTGCACTTGAGTTTTAACTTATGGACTGAAGACCGGACATTCTCCTTTAGGATTTTTTTGGTAGAGAGCAGAATTCATGTTTCCCTCAATTATTGCAAGTTGCCTAGGCCCTGAAGCAGCAAAGCATCCCCACACCATCACACTTCCACCACCATCCCCGACTATAGGTATGAGGCTCTTTTTGTGGAATTCTGTGTTTGGTGTATACCAGATGCAACGGGATCCCTGTTTTCCAAACAGTTCCACTTTCGACTCATCAGTCCACAGAACAATCTCCCAAAGGTTTTGAGGATCATCAAGGTGTGTTTTGGCAAAATACACATGAGCCTTAATGTTCTCCTGGGTTAGCAATGATTTTCACCTCGCCACTCTTCCATAGATGCCATAGATGTCATGGAAAGTGACCTTTTTTGATGCAAGAGAGGCCTGTACGTCCTTTTATGTTGTCCTTGGCTCTTTTGTGACTTCCTGGATGAGTCGTCGCTGTGCTCTTGGAGGAATTTTGAAAGATCGGCCACATCTGGAGTTATTCCATTTGGAGATAACGGCTCTCACTGTGGTTCTTTGAGGTCCCAGAGCCTTTGAAATAGCTTTGTAACCCTTCCCAGATTGATATATTACAATCACCTTCTTCCTCCTCATTTCTGGAATTTCTTTCAATTTGGGCATAGTGTGTTACTGGGTAAGACCTTTTAACCAACTTCATGCTGTTGAAAAAGTTCTATTTAAGTGCCGATTTGATTGAACAGGGTTTGCAGTAAAGTTTGCGTCTAGTCCAGCTGAACACCATTATGAATGCATATAGTATGAGATATACACAAACTATATAGTATGAGATATACACAAAAACAGAAGAAATCAGGATGGGGGCATATACTTTTTCACAGTATGAAAGCATATACTCTATTCATATACCAACACTAGACATGAGGTATACACCCAAGATGGAATGCCAGTCCATTGCAGAGCATCATTCACACACATTCACACCCAAAGGCAATTGAGAGTCTCCAGTCTATCAATCAGCATATTTTAGGAGATTGGAGGAAACCAAGAACCTGGAGAATCTGTTTTAATTTCTAGATATAAAAAAAAAAAACTCCAATAATTTACTCACACTGAGTTGACATCCACAGTCACATCACCTTTGATAATCATGTTATGTTTATTAAACCATTATTCAACAGGCAAGGGCTTGACATATCGTAAGCATTAGTGTAGTGTTGGTGTGGGAAAACAACAGCTTTCTTTCTCATAGGCTAGCATGATGGCTGTAATGATAACTGGATGATGGCGAGATCTGTTTAGCCATGTGGCAGCAAAACGCAACTTACTGTACAGTAAATGAGTCCAACAGCTGCATCTGATTTAGCCAAGCATTTAAAGCCTTTATGAAAGAGGAATCGTGCACCATCATAATACAGTATCTGTGTTGCAATTCACAAAATGCTTTGCTGTAGTGAAGGGAAGCAGTAAGCCAATCCAAGTCTATGGAGAGACCTACCGTGAAACAGTACATGTAACACAGCCATAATCCAGTGTTTACAGTCAAGTAAAGTAATTTTTTCATTATCAATACTCGCTTTATCCTGGTCAGGATCATGGTGGATCCCAGGAGCACAGGGCATAATGCAGGAGGATTCACCCCAGATGGGTCGCCAGTTCATCACCGGCATCTTTCAGACACATTCACACCTTGGAGCAATTTAACATATCCAATCCACTTACCTACATGTATCTTTCGACAATAGGACGAAACCCATGTGAAGATGAGGAGAACATGCGAAATTCCGAACAGACATTAACCCGATCTCAGGATTAAACCGGGAATCCTGGAGTTGTGAGGCGTCAACGTGACCTGTTGTTCCACCATGCCGCTCCTGTCAAATAAAGTCCCTGATCAATTCACCAGTTGAAACGCGTTCCTTCTCCTTTCATTTTGGGTGTGTCCAAATGCTGCACAGCGTGCTGCCATTTTTGGAGAAACTCCAATGTTTGAGGTTTTAAATTCAATTCAAGTTAATGAGCTCGACCTGTAAAGTGGCCTCTCAATGGTGGCAGCATTTGGTGTGTCTGGTGTTTCCCATTGAGGAATTTACCTTTCCTTATCTGCGTAATCTATAATGTGTATATTCACTGTCCTTCTTTTCTCTTCTTTCATGCAGACCAAGTCATATCCTTAGACTATTGTTCCATGTGTTACTTCATTTAGCATTTTTGTGGCTGTTTGTTGGTACCACGGTGGCTGCTTCACAGTTCCAGGGTCCCGGTTCAGTTCTGTGCTCAGGGTACAGCCTGTGTGGAGTTTTGCATGTCAATCCCATGGCCATGTGGGTTTCTTTTGGGTTCTCTGGGTTCTTCACACATCCCAAAAACATGCTGGTAGGTGGGTTGGCTAAGTTAAATTGCCACTTGGTGTAAATGAGTGTGTGAATGTGTGTCTGCATAGTGCCCTGTGATGGACTGACAAAAAAAGACCGAAAAAGATGGCCCAGTGTTCCTGGGATAGCCTCCAGATCCAACCCACACTACAATAAAGCCACTACTGAAGATGAATAAATGTTGGTAGCACTTGTATTGAAAGCACCTTCTGGCTGATTTTTTTATTTATTTATTTATTTTATAAAGCTGTGAACATTTGTTAACCATTGGTATTTCAATGATTTCACTGAAAGTGTGCCTAATATTTAGATTATGTGTAGGCTTTGATTGAGTCAGAGCCAATAGCTACCATGAGCACAAACATTTTTAAGCGGTGGAGGAAATGGAGTAAAGTGGCCGTGTTCATTGTTGACAGGCTTGTGGAGAGAGTGCTTGTGGGTCAAGCCAGGCATGATCCAGGTCTTCCGTGGACTGGAAGACCGTCACCTTGCCATGTCTGTGTAGACTGCTGACAGAGAGACTGGTCAATGCATGGTGACTCCACCTTTTCATCCCATGTGCCAGCCCCGGATGAGCACCCAGCCGTAGATGCTTGGTGAGATTATCCTCAAGCTATTGTAGCTTGGACTTGTCTCTAACCTGGGCATTTTTGTTTTAGAAGCCATCCAATGTCCTTGTCATGGTCAAGAATGGAAATATAGAAACCATAATGATGTATTTGTCCACCTGCCATTTTACCTTTTGTGAGATTTTGTACTTCTGGAAATCTACTTTTTATAGAAGCATAGAACTGAATCCTCAATCTGTTTATATTTGTATTCTAATTCAAATTAAATTGGAGCCCCATTCTAATATAGCTTCGTATTTATGAAGCCTACATGCCTGCCAAATGAATGGTTTTTAATACCGCCGAAGTACCGCCCCATGTTTAGCTTCTACAACTTTCTCAAAGTGTGCCGTTAGTAAAAACAATCTAATGCAAGGAATGGATTAAAAGCTGTACACTACCACAGTATCTCAGTCAGTCAACTCGTAAAGATAATCGATGGCTGGTGTTTTCTCTCCACATAAACACAAAGTTGCGTAAAACCTCCTATGACATCTTAAGCGTTTTGACATAAGCCTTTCATAAATTCTCTAGGATTGCAGCAGTGCTCATGTATGTGTTATAAAGGCACTATGTAGGTACATAGTGTTACCGACATATCCTCTGTAATGCACCTGCAGTATGAGCCAGACCACCAATCCATGACTCTTACTCAGCATGGTAATGCCTTTTCGCCTGCACTCAGTATTAGAGAGCAAAGAAAGCTGCCAAGTAATCCTCTGCAAAGCCTGGTTATCTTTACACTAGCTTTAACTCAGTATTCAGAACTGTTTGGTGGCTGATGGCTGTTTTAATAACCCCTTTCACAAATGGCAGGACGTGAGACTGAGATTCTCCTTCTTCTTTCTCGTTCCTAATTGTTGGTATCGCTTTGGCGTCTCATACTGTGCTTTGGGAGTGCTCATTGTAGCTGTCAGACATGCTTTTGTGCCTCTGCTACTCAGAACCGGGCTCATCTTTCTATAGCCTGAGCAGAATGTGAGGATAAGAATGAAAAATACTTTTGAAATTCATATGTAGGTACAGTGTATGGCACGTGTACAAGGTTCACAAGAATGTGGCTATTGATTGCAGGTTCGGAGTCTAAAATGTTCTGCTGATCATCTCACATTACAGGACAAGACCCTTAGATGGCTTATCCCTGTAAAAAATGAACCATACCTGAAGACAGTTAAAGTGTATGTGTTTCTTCTCCTCAGAATAATTCTTTATTATAAACCAGAGGTTTATGAACATGATGTCCCGATTGGATTTTTTGGAATTTTTCTTGATGTGCTTGGCTCATGTCTGGTTTGTTTTGTCCATAGTGTTATATGAGTAGGGAACACTTTTTTTTATGTGAGGAATCAATCCTGTGGCAACAAGCACCGCATGTTGTACAGCGGCAATCGATATTTGAGAACAATTTATAAACACTTGATTTTTTTTTTTCTGAAATATTGTTCATCTTCGTCGCTCCAAATTTGACGGCATATTAGCTGTGGGTATACCATCGTTCTACTAGCATGTTTCTCCAAATAACCAAGGCACTTCAGCAAAACCCTTTTATTATGTGGAAAACACCGTGATCACAATTAGAGAACAGTAACCATTGTAGCGCAAAAGAAGATTATAACTAGAACTTTTGAGGGTTAGAGCTGTCAAAAAATTAGTAGGAAGTAGGAAGAGGCCTTTGCTTTGAACGACTTCAGGACATCTGTGTCCACAGGACATCACTAGTTTCTCACACTGCTCTGGTGTGATCTTGGTCCTCTCTTCTTCCGGTCTCTTCCACAGTTCTGTAACTGAAGTGGGTTTATTAGCCATACATTTGTCACCAAAGATTTTCCACAGATTTTCAATCGGGTTTAGATCAGGACTCTGGGCTGGCCGTTTCATTATTACGGTGTTCTTGGCGTCACGGAACTGCTTTACCCATGTTGCAGTGTGACAGGGGGCATTGTCTAGCATGAAAACTGCGGGCTGATTGGGAGATGCTCGCAGGGAAGGAACCGCATGTTGCCGAAGGAGGTTCTGATCAAATTTGCATTCACCCTGCCATGTAGCTGTATAGGAGGCCCAACTCCTACTGCAGAAAACATTCCCCAAACCATGAAACTTCCTCCTCTACCTCTCACTGACTTCTTCACACACGTTGGGTTCAGTCTCTTCCCAGTTGGACGCAGAACGTAACGTTCCCCATTGGCCCCAAATCAATTCAACTTGCTCTCATGACTAAAGTGAACTTTGGATCAGTTCTCCTCTGTCCACACAACATGCTCCTCAGCAAAGGTTAGCCTAGCCTTTTGATTCTTTCTGCTGATGAGAGGCTTGGTCACTGCAGAGTGGGCTTTCAGTCCGAATTGTCTTAAACAGCGAGACACTGTATGCTGAGACAGATCCTTACCCTGTTCAGTTCTGAACCGGCAAGCAATTCCAGCTGAAGTGTTGAACCGATTCCCTGTAAAGAGTCTCTGCATTATCCTGTCCTCTTGTGCATTTGTCTTACGTGGACGACCATCTTTTGGGGGACTTGAATGAATTCGTGTCATTGTAAAGCTGCAGTATTCTGGAAATCACAGATTTGGAATGACCAACTTCACTTGCGATGGCTGAAAGGGTCATCCCTTTGGCCTTCATCTGGACAACCTGCTGTCGCAGGGTTCCAGTCACCTTAGAGCGGCTCGCCATCTTGCAAAGCCAGTGAAAATTGTAAAGTTGTCCTAACAGGAATGCTGCCAGTTAAATAGGGTTTGTCAATAACTGGGACATTTTTGATCAGAGTTATTTTTCAAATGTCTCATTTAAGTTTTTTATTCTGTGCTTCAGAATATGTTTAACTTATGAAATATGCTTAAAAAAAAAAAACTGCCCTTCTACTCCTGTTAGGATAACCTCAAATAGGACTAAGCAGTGTCCTTGACATTTAGGAAATTGTAGGTTGTCCTCTAATTTTGATCTCCACTGTATCTATTTCTTTCCACTCATCTACTCTCGCTTACAGCGGTGAGAGGGGGTGTAGTTTATTCAGTGTAGTTGTCGTTTTGCTAAACAACAAGGTTCTATTCTATTTGTTATTAATATGATTTCGGGTTGTCCATCCATTTATTCATCCAAGATTTAGTATGATACAGTATATATGGAACTATCATTGTAACCAGCAGATGAACGGATTTTGGAACTGATCCGATCAGGGTCAAATGTCCGAAATAGTTTTTCTTCAATAGAAGAAAGGGCGGCTGTGGATCAGGTGGTAGAGCGGGTCGGCCACTAATCGTAGGGTCGGCGGTTCGATTCCCGGC
This sequence comes from Ictalurus punctatus, assembly GCF_001660625.3. Classification (NCBI taxonomy): domain Eukaryota; kingdom Metazoa; phylum Chordata; class Actinopteri; order Siluriformes; family Ictaluridae; genus Ictalurus; species Ictalurus punctatus. The sequence goes on along the minus strand of NC_030434.2, from coordinate 8,720,104 downwards.
CCACGTGACTCCACATGCCGAAGTGCCCTTGGGCAAGACACTGAACCCCGAGTTGCTCCCGATGGCAAGTTAGCGCCTTGCATGGCAGCTCTGCAACCATTGGTGTGTGTGTGAATGGGTGAATGAGACACAGTGTAAAGCGCTTTGGAACCACAAAGCTTATAAAAGCGCTATATAAGTGCAGACCAGACCAGATGTTACTTACACATTCATGTTCAGGCAGATTTTATGACTATCTATGATTTTTGCCATTGGCCTGTCTATCTGTCTGCCCATCCGTCCAGGAAATTTCAGCAGCTAGCACGATATTTTAAGAACAACAAGTGGTTGAAGGTTTGTAGGTGTGATATGGAATTATCATTAAATTATACGTTTGAAATTTATATCCGGAATTGATATATTTCTGTAAAGCTGCTTTGTGTCAATATGCATTGTTAAAAGTGCTATACAAATAGACGTGAATGAAATAGAACCATTGTAACCCGCAGGTGAACTGATTCGATTTTGGTATCGATCCAAACAGGGTCACGGTCACATCAGTATCAAATGTCAGAAATGGTTTTTCTTCACTAGACTCAGCCCTGTTTAAAGTATATTTTAAGCCAATTTGGGGCATATAAGTTAGTAACTAGAAGGACTAGACTTGTTGGCAGCTTCATGTTTTCTGTAGATTCAATAATGGATTGGATTTAAAGGATTTATTGTGATACACTGGTACCTTGGAAATTTTAAACTACAGCACATATGAATCGTATAGAAATGATATGAGTTTTGTCTTGCAAAAATGTTACTCTAATCAGTCAAATAAAGAGTGAGATGACTGTATTTGCTACTCAGACTAAACAGAATGCCTCACTTTCATCAGCCATTACACAAACCAGCACTGCATCAATTAGCACCTCATCTCATGTCTTTCTGTAAAATCTTTATCTTGCAACATCCAGTTCCATGCAGCTCCACAGTCCTTTCTTCTTCAGCCTTATTCAAGCCTCCATAACACTCTATTCACACCAGGGTTTATGCAGCAAGAGCAGAGCCACTTTTCCTCTCTCTACTCTGTATGCAAAGCTTTTCGTAAAGACTGCAAACAGGATCTCAGGAACCTTCATGTTTTCTGCTGCTGCTCCTCATTCTGTCTAAAAGATGCAAATCTAATGATCCATGCAATTCTTTCTCCTAAATGACTGCTTATGCAACTGCTGTCTTTACTGAAGTGTCTTTTCTGTACAGGCTGTCTCTACTGAAACGCCTCAAAGTGCAGATTCATAGCCGCAATGTTATGAGCGTTATATTTAGTGACTTTTTAGTTTAGTATTTACTATATTGTAAGTGTCATTTATTAATTAAGAACTGTAATCCACTGTAATTCATAGTCCGGGCTGTGTCGGCGCAGATCCGGTGGGTATTTTCATACATATATGGCAAATCAGGCACGAAAGGAGTCTGATTACGAGGTGACGGGAAAAGTCGAAAGCCAGACGAGGTGAGGGAGTGTGACGGTCCAGTGTAACTGCATAATAACTCAAACATGGTGAACAGTGTGTGTTTGGTGTTTCTCTGTATTTTGAGTTGCTCAGTTTGGATTCAAATAATGTGCAAGGTGATTACATCCACCAATTCTCAGATACCTGGACCCTCCCAATTCACATTCTACCATACTAAAATAGGTTGGTTTACCAACGGTGTGTCATTACTGTTTCGGCATCCTGTTACATAAGTGTGTAGAATGTGTAGAATGTTTTATGTTTATGAATACCACCTGAATGCTCAATACTTGACTCACAGCTGTGAGATTCATTTGTGGGGTGGTAAACCCACATTATGACCCCCCCCCCCCACCCCCCCACCCCCCTTAGCACATAAATAAATAAATAAATATCTTGCTATAGCTTTGTTTTGTTTTTTTTTAAACAGAAAGGGTGAAATTTTAACATTTTAAATGTTACACTAGGAGTGAAGTTTTTATTCATTTCAGCTACTTTTGTATTCTATAACCAGTTAAGATCTTGTCTCTTATTTCTTTTTACCCAGCCCACCCTCTCTTGCCAATCAACAGCACCACCATGAATTACTTGCGCCGACGTCTGTCCGACAGCAGCTTTGTAGCCAACTTGCCCAATGGCTACATGATGGACTTGCAGAGGCCATCGGGCTCCAGCGGTTCCAGCAGCTCCACCAGCTCCCCAGCATCCCCGGCCATGGAGAGGCGCCAGCAGCAGCCCGCAGCACCAGCCCCGTGTCCGCCTCCTCAACCCGCCTCCTCGGGCACATTTCTCAGCTCTTTCTCCAGCGTGGTGAAGACCGCTCAGATCGCCAGCGCCGTGCAGGCCAAAGCTGCTGCTCATGGGGACAGCAGCACAGCAGCTGCAGCAGCCGCTGGCGCAGCTCTGGCCAAGACTGTAGTCCGCAAGCCCAAAGTACTGTTAGTCATCGATGATGCACACACAGATTGGTAAGAACTTGCATAATTTGCACCGAATACATATCTCCATAGCTGGAAAACGATTCATATATTTCAGTGCACTGGAATGAGGTAAAGACAAAGAAATTTACATCACAGACGTTCATGATCTCAAAAACATTGTTTCTGTTAAGCTATAAATAGTAAAACAATGATGTCATTTAAAAATCGTACTTTTTTTTGTTGTTGTTGTTGTTCATTATTCGACACGTCAGACTTCTCTATATAAATAAATAAATAAATAAAACCAGAGACTGAATTTAACTTTATTCTCAAAAGTAATTGTTGGGGAAAAAAACATTTTATTTTAGGCAGCTCCTAACAGTTCATTAGCCGCAGTAGACATTTACAACCCGCTGATAATGTTCTGTCTGCTAATGAGCCATGCTGTTTGCAGCCGTTTGGATTTATACAGGGATTTGCTTTTTTTTTTTTTTTTTTTTAAGCGAGCTTTCGAATTAGCATAACAGCACAAAGAGCGCACGCTGAGGAAAAACAAATCCGACGCTCATCCGTGCTTTGTAACTTCCTAATTTCTTAATCGTGACACTGCAAAATACAAGTTCCACTATCTTGAATACAGTCCAGTTGATCGAATATTTCTTTTTATAAGATTACAGTAAATGACAGATATTATTATGAAACATATTTCTAGACATTTTTTTTTTTACTAATTTCAGGCTTGAAATAGTCTTGTTCTATTGGCAGATCAGTTTTAGTTTTTTTCTAGAAATATGCTAAATTAATCTGGCAGTAGAAAAGCTTGTAAGGACTAAAAATGTCTAGAAATATGTTTTATTGAGCGTAATCTTATAACAGGAAACGCCCGATAAATCGGACTATATTCAAGATATATATAAAGAGATATTATTCTTTCATGATATACGATTGATAACTAGCTAGACTCGATCTCAGTCAAAAACATCGAAGATCAGTCCTTCCTTTCTATTGACTCAGGAGAAACTTAACCATTATGGTCTTTAGTACCAGAACGATGTTGCTTCAATTCTTTCCTGCTTTCTGTTTTGTTTTTGTTTTCTTTAAAAAAAAAATAATAATAATTTTCATATGTCTGTGATGTTTCAGAATGGCAAGAACGCTCTTCCTCTCTCAAATGAGATCAGCTCCAGAAAAGCACCCCATAAACAAATAAACCTGCTCTTTCCCCGGCCCGTTTAACGTGAAGCACTAAAATGAACATTTAACTAACTTGTTTCACTTCATAAATTGCTCTGAGCTGCTCTGCAGATAAACCGGTGTGTAATTCCAGTGCTATATAAGGAATAAACTATCTAAGGGTTGTTTTTGTTTTGTTTTGTTTTTTTAGAGTCACTGCTTTGAACGATAATACGCAGAAGAGAACAGTTTAATCTTTAGGCAGTCGTGTGTGCTGTTTTTATATAGTATAATATAAACATTGATTTAACATTGATCACATTTGATGTTCACAAAATCCTTTTAGTAAGATGTAGTGGCTGTATAAACGGTGAGTCCTTTTTTTGGAGGATTTATCCTTCTGTTCGTTTTCAGTATGCGGTGGGGTATGAAACAGTACAAGTGTTCTAGCAGTAATTGTGATGGTAACACTAGCTGCAGTGATTCTCTTTGACAGCAGGGTGGGGCAATAGTCCAACTTGACAAGGGCTGTATTCGAATACAACAAATCTAGCACTCTGCACCAGATGGAGCCAGATAACTTTAAAAAAAAAAAAAAAAAAAAATCACATGCACATGTCCTTCCATGGCATTTTCTCTTATAACTGCCACTTATAATAAGTATGTACTGTATAAATCCCCTTAGGACAAAATAACGAACACAAATGTATAGACGCTAACATGTTTGTGTGTTCGGTTTCAGTTTAAAGGTGGTAGTGAATGATATTGTTCACACATTTTCATTTCCTTCCTAAGTGCTGTTCTCTTTTGTAGACCTGAGCTTTAATTTGCTTGAAACATCAACACGTTAGGCATGTAACACAATAGAGTAGAGTAGCTGAATTCGTATGGGTATCTGCATTCGGATTTAAACTTGAAGTGGGCGTGGCCTAAACCTGTGAAGTCTGTGGATTCTGGCTATAATAGCATCTCAACCTCAGCCACATTACCCGAGTTAATAATCTCAACTAGAGATGTGCAGGGGATTTTTATTTAATCCCACTGACACAGTTAGGTTATGATGATTAGTTTGTACCAGCAAACAGTATTATTTTCTTTATGTAGTTGGTTCGGTTTCTATAACTAGTAGCCTAGTTTAAACCACCACGACCCTGACCAGGCAGTTAATAAGGATGAACGAATGTGTCACGTAATGAAGGTTAGGACGGATGCAATTGCAGTTAAGAGCTGTAATGAAACGTATAATATCCAGAAGGCAAGGCAAAAGACAAACAAAGACAGGCAGTGGGCACACGATTCAGGAGGATCGAGGTCAACGGAAGTAAACGAAATCATAAACCAGGCTAACATACACTAGATCATTGTGGTGTGATTATCAGTGTGATTGGGAACAGGTGTGTGTGATCAGTTCTCAGGAGAAGGTGATGTGTCTGTGTGTTCCATTGGGAGTTGTAGTCATCGGCCATGTTTGTAGTTTGCGGTGCTTCCTGGGAAATGTCTCTAGTTTGCGGTGACGTGACAGTATCTTTGTCCACCACGCTTCATATCTGACCATATTTGCTCACACCTGCATGAAAATCAAAACCTCCCACCTGTACCTGTTTAGAACACGTTATCTGTTCGTTCAGAAAAATATATTGGCATTCGGTTACATCCCTAACGTGATCTCTGTGACTTTGACAGTGGCATGGATGTTGGTACCGGAAAGGCTGGTTAGCCTTTGTGGCTTGCACAATGTGAACATGAACTTGTATCTGCATGATTTTTTTGCATTGCGCTGCTGCCATATGATTGGCTGATTAGATAACTGCATGAATGTGCAGGTGTACAGGTGAGTATATGTATCTGTCAATCTACATTTACATTCATCTGGTACACGCTTTTATCCAAAGCAGCTCGCCACTGATAAAGGATAACATGTAAATAAACTGTATACGGCTGAGCACCAATCTGTCTTCTCTGCTGATATGGATGTGTCTGGTTGGTTTGAATTATTCGTTATGATCCATTTGGTGTTATCCCTTATCTTTTTGATGTGATCGCAAACTCTGAATGTTTACAGCATTTGCATTGGAGACGTCTTTACCCTTCACGTCCTCATCCTTGTCTATACACATTGGCGTGAGACTGTGAAAATTCTGTGGGTTTTAATGAGCGTTGTCCATAATATTGTCGAATGGACATACATACATACATACATGGTTAAGGATCTTTTGTTCTTGTTGCTAATGCTGATGGGAGACACATGTCCTAATTGGTTAGCAAGCAATCTGAAATCATCACGCAACAATCCCTTCATTTTGCTGCTTTGCTCTGTGGTACAGAACAGCTTTTCTGTTCATGCATCCAAAAAACACAAACTCTGCTCCAAGACGACGGCGGCCGGACAATAGAGACTTCTGTACACGTGTCTGTGCTGTGCTCACAGATACAAAGTCAGCAATGAGTGAATTTCTGACCTCAGCTCAGAGAGATTTAGCCACAGAGACCAATTTGACATTTTGATAACAATGAGGCTGTTTGAGCTCTCTATTTCAGTGTGTCAGATAGCCAAACAGCATCTATTTATTGACAATTACTCATGAGGGCACTGGCATGGAATGTCTTCAGAAGGACAAAACATTAACCTGCATGTTAACCAGATGTCAAAATAAATTTGGAGCCTAAATTACCTGAAATGTACAACACATCTTTTTTTGAGTTGAAGCCAGACAATAGTGTATTGGGAATTTTCCTTTTAAGCAGTAGGACTAGATACCAAGTTCTGTATGAGCTATGTGAGTCTGTACTCCAATATCAGATGCACTGTATGGCCAAAAGGTTGTGGACACTTGAACATTGCACCCATATTTAGTTCTTCGCCAAACTGTCCTTTGTCTACAAAGTTTGAAGCACACAGTTGTATAGGATGTCATTGTATGGTGTAGCATTACAGGTTCTCTTGACTGTAACAAAGGGGCCCAAACCTGTTCCTGCATGACAATGCCAAATGAAGAAATGATTTGCCAACCAGTTCAACTAATGGTGCTGCAGTTATCTGTAGCCGTGAGACCAAGAGGACCAAATTGGCCATACTTTTCTGGGTGAGAGGGATGTTGTTTCTTTCTCTCCTATCAATCAGAGTGATACTAGCCAATCGTTGGCGTCTGTGAGCTCACGTGTGTGGAAGAGGGTAGATAGCGCTTTCCTGTGAGTTTGTCAGATACCCTGTGATGTAGCATGAGCAGCAGTTTGAAAAGATATGGTGGTTGGCTTCATGTGCCTCACGTGTATCATGTCTCTGGTTGGTAGCTGTCATGTGATCGGGGAGAGTTGGTTAGTGGGTGGGAATTCGCCATGATGAGAGAAAAATATTTTTGACAGACAGAAAACAAAAATGCAAAATGAATGCTAAAACAGTGAATTAATGTAAAAACAAACAATGCTCAGTAAGTCTTCACAACGATACATTGACACAACAGGGTAGAAATCCATCCATCCATCTTCTATACCGCATATCCTTTTCAGGGTCACGGGGAACATTGAACCTATCCCATGGAGCATGGGGCACAAGGCGGGGTACACCCTGGACAGGGTGCCAATCCATCGCAGGGCACAATCACATACACTACGGACACGCCGATCCGCCTACCATGCATGTGTTTGGACTGGGGGAGGAAACCGGAGTACCCGGAGGAAACCCCCGCAGCACGGGGAGAAGGCGAACGTGCTAACCGCTAAGCCACCGTGCACCCCAGGGTAGAAATAGACAAATGAATTAGATATAAATGAAGCACAGGTGACCACAATCAGAAAACAAACCAATGACAGGACGGGGTGTAGCCAGGTCTAGAACGGAACAACAAACATGAGCAAATAAACTAAATGCAAAAGATGGAAACCGTGTCAAGTACCAAGGAATACACATAACCACATGTAACACAAGGTAGAAATGTGCTAAGAGTAATCTCATTCCAATAAATTCTTATACATATATATGTGTGTGTGTATATGTATGTATGTGTGTGTATGTATGTATGTATGTATATATGTATATGTGTATATACTTATCTTGAGTAAGTTATATCTTATATCTATATAAGTTAAGATATAACTTACTCAAGATAAGTGTATATATATATATATATATATATATATATATATATATATATATATATATATATATATATATATATATATATATATATATATATATATATATATATATATATTACACTTATCTTGAGTAAGTTATATCTTTTATTGCATGACCATAATTCATCCTAATTCATAATGAGACAAATACAATGTGCAAATGTGCTGAAGTGAATGTACAAAGGTACAAGGTAGGAAAATGTGTGAAGGAATTCATATTTCCAACCGATGTGATGAGGCAAAGTGTTAGTGTTTGTGCCTCAAGAGCAGATAACTATCGTCTCGCTCGCCATCTCTCTCTCTCTCTCTCTCTCTCTCTCTCTCTCTCTGTCTCGCTCTTCCTCTGCGAGCATTCCAGAAGAGAGGGCTCGTGTAGCTTGGAGACCCAGGCAGCCCCTGACGGACATGACCCCGTTCTCAGCTCCCGCTCTCTTTGTGGGCCACATTGATGCCACACACACACATCAGCTTTCACCCGACCATCTCCACCATCTCCCTCTCTCGTTCCTTCTATCAGCCTGTCACTTTCTTTTAAACGCCTTAAATCTTGCTTTCTGTCTCAACACGACTTTCGCATATTATTTTCTGTATATTTTTCTGCCTGTCTGTTCATCAGCCCTGATACTTCCCTTATTGAGATCTTCATCACTCGTACAGTTTGATGCTCAATGCACCAGTGAAGCAGAGCTTGCCCGAAAACAAACATGTCTTATTTATCTCATTTTGACCTTGAAACAAAGTGTTTTTCTTAAGTCATGTTTTGAGCTGTGTAAATGCTCACAAAACTGCACGGAATGCCATCCGAGTGCATAAATTTAACGAAATAAGTATTTGTATCCATTTGTCCACAATTGTAATGTCTACTACGCCCTTGAGAGGCATGTTGTTGTTGTTGTTGTTGTTGTTTTGCTTTGTGTGCACTGTGGAGCTATAAGCAGGTGGCAGAAATTTCTCCACATGACACTATGAGCTCCACTTCACATTAGCTATACATGTAGCATCTGTGTGATTGGTCATTTTATCTGTGGGCACAATTTCTTTACACGCTAGGGATACGTATGGATATTGGTATCGTGTATCAGTCACATACCGTGCTCATTGACTCGTACTTAAAAAAAAAAAAAAAATGCCTCAATACTAGAATTCGATACCAGGTGATACTATGTGACTGTGTGTCGCACTAACGAACAGACGACACACAATATCAACAATCTGGATGTATTTCATGATTGATAATGGCAGTCAAAGCAAAGCAGACTGGAAGATCTGCACTTATATAGCGCTTTTTTGACCTTAACGGTTCTACAAAGCGCTTTACGCCGTGTCTCATTCACCCATTCACACACCAGTGGTAGCAGAGCTGCCATGCAAGGCACTAACTTGCCATCGGGAGCGACTCGGGGTTCGGTGTCTTGCCCAAGGACGCTCACTTCGGCATGTGGAGTCACGTGGGCCGGGAATCGAACCGCCAACCCTACGATTAGTGGGTTGGATTAGTGCTCAACCAGCTGAGCCACAGCCACCCGAAAGCGTTTGTGAGTATGGAGCAGTGAAGCAAGCGTACAGGGAAACGGTTGCGTGTGGGAACACTTCAGTTCTGCGAGCACTGAGAGACGCGCTTCCTTTCCCCTCGTACGCCAGGGTCTGCATTTCGCTTGTGGATCAAGGTGTCATTTTTTCCGACCACGAGAGAGAATGCATTTATTAAGCGTAAAGCTCAGCACAAGGAGTTCTTTGCCGTCCTTGGCCTCACCCTGGACGCAACACCAGTCCATCGTAGACAATGTATGTAAATCGAGCTAAATAAAATGCACATATTTTGGAACCAGTGCTGGTACCAAGACGTGCACTTGCACATGTAACTTGACGTTTTTCATGTTTATTTTCGATCAGTCTGTAGTCTGATCTATTTGCTTTCACAAAGAATAGAGTTGGCACTGAACCCAAGACGGGTTGAATATGTGAGTTATATTTAAGGCAATGCTGTCACTTGTGAATTCTCTCATATCATTGTAACTCTTGGTTTCGCACCCTAAAGCAGAGAAAGTTTTTTCTTTACTCCCTACTGCAGATATCAGCTTTAATCCAAACACATGACTCACTCTAGTGTAATGCAGCAAGTAATCCGTTCTGGGCAGAGAGGCTTTAGAGGCTTTGCTTTGTTTCTTTTGAAGACTTTTTTTTTGCTGTGTAGGTGTGAATGTAGGCGAGTGTGGTACAGTATGTTAGTGTTTTGCCATCATTGTGTATGGGTTTCAGTGAAAGTCTGTCCCAGAACGTTTCATCTGTGCAAGTTGATCACTACACAGACATATGTTGAATAAGCTGTCACCCCCTTGGGTGACAGCTTTGCTTGTGCAGATATTCTCCAAGTGAAACATCTTTGTAAAGACCGAAAGGTGAAATCAGTGATGAGGTGCTTATGTTTACGGGAAGTGTTAAATGCAGTAGCTAGCTCAGATTTGGATTAGAGTTAGGGTTCATCCTTATTATTTGACATTTTTATTCTAATATTTTAATATTTGTTTTGTGGCAGGCTGTTTTTTCTTTTCTTCTTTTTTTTTTGTCATATGATTGTAGCGTTTCCTGAGTTAGGTTCAGTGGGGACTATCGCTGTGGTCCGTTTGAACCCTACTCAGGGCACGTCGAAGCGGGGGGTGGGGGGGGGTGGGGGGCTACCCTGGTGTCGTTCCAAACTGAAGTGATAAAAACCCCTCAGAAAACCCCAATGAAGAATGGAGCCTTCTAAAGGAGTAGGGCATTACTGACACTGACAATGTAAAGAAAAGACACAATATGTGGCCAAAAGTATGTGGACACTCGACCATCACACCCATATGTGGCTCTTCTCCAAAATGTTTTAAAAGTTTTAAGCCCACAATTGTACAGAATGTATTTGTATGTTGTAACGTTACAATTTCACTTCACTGGAACTAAGAGACTCAAACGTGTTCCAGCATCACAGCGTCCCTGTACACAAAGCGAGCTCCGTGAAGACATGGTGTGTGAAGGTTGGACTGGAAGAACTCCAGTATCCTGCACAGAACCCTGATCTCAACCCCACTGAACCCCTTTGGGACGAACTGGAACACCGACTGCACCCCAGACCTCCTCAGTACCTGATCTCACTAATACTCTTGTAGCTGAATGATCACAAACCCCCACAGTCACGCTCCAAAATCTAGTGGAAAGTCTTCCCAGAAGAGTGGAGATTATTATAACAGGAAAGAGGGACTAAATCTCCAGAGGAAGAATGTAAAAACAAAAATGTCATTCATTTGTAACTGATGTGATAAAGCCGAGAGTGCAGGTTGATCACATACCTTGAGTCACGTTACGGCTAGAAAGTGTACGTTTTAGCCATTCAAGAGGTCAGACCTGTTTCTGAATCTGTTCAACAATTGGGAGTCGTTGAGTCTTATTATCCCACTGTTTATAGAAGTGCACATGTTGGGCAGGTCGAGAGACAAATGCCCTTAAATGAACAGAAACATGTCAAAACACTGTTCTGAAAAACAACACTTTTGGCTAATTATTGCTATGGTTTAGCTTCTGGTTTTACGCCACAGTGGTTTATCGAGAAACATTCTGGTGAATGTTTCTGCATACGGTGTTAAACAGAGGAAATACTGTTCTTACCTGCCGTCGAATGTGATCAGAGTGAACCTCTGAGCTGTTTTACACGCACAGAAACACATTTTAGAAATGAAGCCGATTGTTTAATAAAGCAAAATATAATTACGGTAAAGAATTCAAGCGAAATCTGATAAACACTGGCTTCTCTTTTTTTCTTGCCAGGGCAAAGTATTTCAGAGGGAGGAAGCTGAACGGGGAATATGAGATCCGCGTGGAACAGGTAGGTTTGACGTGTTTCTCTGTAGGAATATTTCTCATAAGAAGACCTCTGCTGGTCTTATTGGTTCGGCCATGCTGAATGGATTTATCCCCAAATACACATACCTTTTTAAAATAACAGTGTGCCAGTGTGGTATCACTCAGGTGGACGGTAAATAATATCACAATTGAAATCAATTGCGAAAGAGATCTGGAACCAACACATTCCACCTTAATGTTTGCACAGAAACAGTTCTTAGGAATCAGAAAGTTGTGGTTGGCTATAAATAGCTTCCTGTATTCACCAGACTACCTGTATGTAGTCATTTCCCTCTGTTACTGCATGCTTTTTCTACTACGCCTACACCAGCATTGCCAATGCCCAGTATGCAGCGTTACCAGTCTAGACACGTGTTATTTAAGCAGAACGATAACATCGCACTGCTTTTGCAATCCAGCTGCAAGCCACTGGCAAGACATGGTTTGTCTCTGAAAGGAGCTGCTGGGATTTTATGGGTGATCGAAGCTGGCAGGCAGAAGGAAAGGTTCAAAGGCCGCGCATTTGCTTTGTGGATGTTGTTGTGGTCACTCCTCTCTGTGTGAGGGACACAGCTGGGTAAGAAGTGAACAAAACATGTTTGTAAGCTATTTCACCCCAGTCAGCCTCAGTAGGAACATGGGGATAATCAGGCGATTTAAATCATCAGCAAACAACTCTAGCTTATACTGTAGCTCATGCGTACTGTGTGTCTCATTGCAAACACCACAGAGCAATTTGTTTAAACCCCTAATCGCAAACGACCAAGCAAACCCGGATGTCTGACAATAGTTTTTTGATGCCAGGGATAAAATCTTAAATAAACCTAAAATTAGTTCAACTTTGACGCGTTTCTGTATTTTCACTCTGCGTAATGATTTCTTGCATTACCCACGATGCCATTCGACTACCTGCCGATAGTGATGCCTGTAGAAATGATTCCTTGCTTCTTTCTCTGTCTAAAGAGAGCGATGCGGCAGCACTTTAGTCCTTTAGTCTGTCTAGCTCTCTCACGTCCTCACCTGTACACTCTGTTCATGCAGATAAAGTTCTAACGCTTCAGTGTTCACGCTGATTCCTCCAGCAATGCCTTCATACGTCTCATCTTGTAGATCGCTATCTAGCCAAGCCGGGTCTCGGCGTACCCCGGTGTAACTCTATCGTATAGCCGCACTGTGCTCTGGAACTTTGAGTACAGTGACATTAAACATCGCTTGAAGATGGTAAGTGAGAAAAGAAGCTCTCGCCCAGGCGCTGTACTGATCGTTATCACGTCGAGATTGCTGACGCTTAAAAAGCATTGTAGCTGTGCTATTAAATGTAACGTGACATTAATATGACAGAACTATTACGGTAATGAAATATATTGAATATACTTATATTATAAGTTGATATGTTAATGTGTTTCAGAGTGGGTTTTTCTTTAAACTGATACGACGGCGCTCTACTTTGAGCTCCATACTGATACCTAGCAGCTTCAGTGTAGCACAGCGTGTACGTCCCTGGTGCTGTGGAGACACAGTTCTGCATCAGCGTGATGTATTGCTATGTGTGAGCTCTCTATCTATGTAATACGGCAAGTTTTGCACCTCAACAGTGCTGCATAACCAAAAAAAGGTTGTCTTGAATGGTTCTGGTAGATACGAATAGAAATGATTTTTTTTTTTTTTTTATTTTAACCCACCAAAATACTCGAATTCAGAGTTAATCCACCAGGGAAAGAACTTCAGCTGAAGTCCTTTATCTTTCCTTAGGACTTTTTTTTTTCCTTTTCGCAAACACTTTTCTGTTGACGCTGGTCTTCCCCTGGCTGTTCGTAAAGTTCACTCCTTCACATTGTGTCTGCCTTTTATATGTGCGTTATTGTCCTCCATTATTTTCTTTTGATCTATTTGTACTACACAATTCACTAGTTGCATTAAAACACTAATGCTGTGTCTCAAAGGCATTTTTAAACAGACTCAAGGGCTCACTGTAGGTTCATACTTTGATGACGTAACCAAAGTGTAGACTTGGATGAGGACCATAGAGCTTAGTGCATTGCAGCAAACCTTGGTTTGTTCTGCTGGGAAACCTTGGGATCTGGCATTCATGTGGATGTGACTTTGACACGTACCACCTACCTAAACACTGTTTCAGACCAAGTACACCCTTTCATGGCAACAGTATTCCCAAATGTCAGTGGCCTCTATCAGCAGGATAATGCGCCCTGCCACACTGCAAAAAATGTTCAGGAACGGGTTTGAGGAACATGACAAAGGTGTTGACTCGGCCTCCAAATTTCCCAGATCTCAATCCGATCGAGCGTCTGTGGGATGTTCTGGACAAACAAGTCCGATCCATAGAGGACCCACCTCACAACTACAGGACTTAAAGGATCTGCTGCTAACGACTTGGTGCCAGATACCACAGCACACCTTCAGAGGTGTTGTGGAGTCTATGCCTTGATGGGTCAGAGCTGTTTTGGCAGCACAAGGTGGACCTGCACAATATTAGGCAGGTGGTTTTTATATGTAGACATACAGTCATGTGAAAAAATAAGTACACTCCATGGAAATTGTTGTGTTTTTTCTATCTTTTATTCATCTGTCCAGAGCACATTATTCCAAAAGGGTCTAGTCTTTGCCTATATGCTCATTGACAAACTGTAGTCTTACAAAGTCTTGTAGAAGCATACACTTTGACACCAGCAGTTGCAAGACTTACTCTCTATCATGGCTATGTATGTGTAGTGAACTGGCCACTGATGGAGCACCTGGGGTAAGCCAGAGATGTATTATTGTTTTCTGAGCTTTATCTTTTATGGAGGTTTGTCGGTGTCACTAAATGCAAATAAGCCGTAGTGTAAACGCACTTTGCACTGATTGGCATTTATGAAAATACGGCATACGTACATAAGAAAATCAGCATTTCGGAAACTTTTTTTACATCCGATGGGGAATATGTCCTTCGGTGTGGCCTACAAGAACATTTACACACAACATTGATAAATGAGCCCCATTGTTTGATTGTTTTTGGTGGACCTTTAATGGACCTAGAGTACTTCAGATTTCCTTATCATGGTATGTCATACTGGAGTGCCATCTATCCCCTACCTGTAAACAAACGTACCAGCACACCCTGATACCATGATAAAAACTTTATTTTTCTGCACACTCTCCTACCCGTTAGCGTGTGGCTACGTGCTTGCTTTTGTATTATCACTGCTCTGTCCTGCTGCCTTATAAGGAGGCATCCAGCTGCTCAGAGAGTGCTTCAAGCTCAAGACCACCCAGAGCACCAAGAGGGTTTTCTGTCTGTGAGATGGAGTGAGAATCAGATATTTTCAGATATCTCCGGTGCTCTTTTATTCCACAATACATAATATTGCACTTAATAAACAGTGTGTTAAATAAATCCATTCTGTCCGATGCATGGTAGAGAAACAACTTGATAACATTAAAGCTAGAGATTTAACATTCCCTGATTTAGCATCAGAGATCCTGTCCCAATGAATTAGAGGTTTTTGGAATGTGTTCTGTATATGTAAGCCACATTCTTTCAAACAGGAGCATCAGAGTAGGGAAAATACTAAACCCATGCCTTCCGGGCTGGAACATCATGGACTCAAACGAAGATGAATTGTTTGTAAATGATTAAATATTTAAACAAGGATTTTACTCAGAAAGTCATTTATTCAGTACTGTTGATAACTACATGATTTGGTGGTCAGAGAAACTGCAGCATGTTGTTGCTGTCAAACTTTCATGCTGTCATTGCAGTCCTGAAACCTTTTTTAAATGTCTGGGTTCAGGTTGCCAGTACTTCCAGCCAAGCACAATAATCAAATCCAGTCTGGCATGTAGATGGCTCGGTACTGCATGCCTGACTTGGCTTGTATGATTGAACCAATTCCCAAGTTTCTCTTTAGGACATTCAAACCCGACCTGAAGTGTTTCATGTCCGTAATGCGAAACTGGCTTCATGCCGTGTTTCCTCTGAATACCCTACATGGTAAACAAAAAAGATGTAACTCCTGTTCAAGCAAAAAAAAAAAAAAAAAAAACTACACACACTAAACGTACGATTCTGTCATTTTGTATAATTTGTACTTTGATTGGATAATCTGTGATTTATTCCATCAACGTGTACTTTCTCCTCCAAAGGCATGTTGGGGGATGATAGAGTAAATAATCCACCACATTCACTTTCATTACACCTTTGACTGGATTTCACATGCACATTCACTGTGTCAGTGACGAGGGACACAGAATAGCAGCCTATATGCGCACGGACTCTAGGGGGCGTTTGACTCTGTGTAATCGCATGACAGGACTGTCAGTGAGAGGCTACATGAATCTACAGTCTGGGCTAGAGAGAATCAGACCGAGGTTCACGGTTTCATACCATTCTGTGTATTTTTATTTATTTATTTATTATTATTTTTTTAATGACCACGTCACTGACCATGTCAGTATTTTTTTTTTATTGCAAAGTCATGTTCTTATACGGTGAATTTTCAAAGTGGAAAGCAATCACTGGTCAGCAAGTACTTCAAAGAAAATCAAAAACTGACAAAATGATTCTTGCATAAGTATTCAATGCCCCATGTTCCTTTGCATAAAGCTCCAGATGAAAGATATTGTCTTAACAAAGACACGATTAAACATACCTGAATTAACACCATTCATACAGTGAAGCACAGTGGTGGTGGCATCATGCTCAGGATACACTTTTCATTCCCAGAACCTGGGAATCTTGTCCAAATTGAAGGTAGAATAGATGGAGCAAAATACAGGTGGATATTACATGAGATCCTGCATCAGTCTGCTGAAAAACCAAAGCTTGGGAGAAACTTCACCTTTCAGCAGGACAGTGATCCCAAACATAAGGAGGGGTTAAAATAAAAAATAAAAAATAAGGTGAATGGTTTACAGTGGCCAAGTCAAAGTCCAGATCTGAAGCTTATTGTTTTGAAATTTTCAGTCAACAAACAACATCCAACCAACCCGAAGAACCTTGAAGAAGAGCAAATCTGCCAGGAAGAACGGGTGAAATTCACTCCCAAACAGTGTGCAAAGCTGGTAGAAACTCACCCCAACAGGCTTAAAGCTGTTACTGCCGCAAAAGGTGGTTCTACCAAGTACTAGTTTGAAAGGGTTGAATACTTCTGCAAGCAGCGTTTTGCAGTTTTTATTATTATCAATAATAATAAAATCAATTTTGACTTCAAAAAATTTACTATAAGAACATGTTGATTAGCAATAAAAATACTACCTGGAACAATTGGTGTAATCCAGACGAATCCGACGACTTTTAAGAGGGTTGAATACTTTTGCAAGGCATTGTATTTTTTTATCCACTTCTGATACATGCTCTTTATATTGCTTCTAGGGAAGACACTGCATTTTCACTACCTAAAATAAACGATGCCCCATCCTTAGAATGACTGTCTCCATATTTGACATTTTATGAGATGTGTGGCTCTCACCCGTACCTCCGACACGTCACGTATCTTATCCCAGTATTAAAACAGGAAATGTTAAGGCTGTTAGCAAATCCTCTGTGGCGATTATGGAATTTTCACCTGGGAAATTTCGAAGATCTGACAGATCTCAGTCTTGGACAATGTAAGATGTCAGTGGAAACATCTGTTAGACAGGTTTTCGACCTTCCTGAGGTCTAGTTCTTCTCTGTTCCAGTTGGCCTGAGCTGAGCCCTATACCCATACTAAGACGCTCTGCATGATTTGGCAGAAACCAGGTGTTGCTCATACATACAGCAGAGACATTTTGTCTAAATGTGTCAAATAAAATTTCGAAGTCTAAAATAGTTTCTGTTGTTCAAACGAAGATTTCCCTTGACTCCAGGGGTTAGTATTCACAAAGACTTTTAAAGTTAAAAGTAGCTTTTTGTGTTTACTGCATTTGGGAGACACCCTTATCCAGAGCGACTTACATTTATCTCATTTATACAGCTGAGGAGTTGAGGGTTAATGGTCTTGCTCAAGGTCCCAGTAGTGGCAGCTTGGTTGCACTGGGATTTGAAGGCACCACCTTCCAATCAGAAGTCTAATGTCTTAACCGTTGAGCTACCACAATGAGGACAAGCCAGCTGACTAATCATCAATACTAGCTTCCCACCAAATCAGAGAAGAAATGAATGCCTTTTTATTAACAACAACAAAAGGGTTCTCCATTAATTTGAATTCCTTTTCTTTTTATATTATAACACCAGACTCGTTCATTCACTCTCTCACGACCCTTTGCTTTGTTTACACTCTCTCTATCATTCATGACTGGCTGCCAGCTCCTGCCAGTCACTGTGTAGTTTAACCTCGTTCATGCCTAGAGCTGGGGCATGATAATGTTTGAGATACTGCATCTGAGCTGGTATTTAACATATGTGTCCATATTTCTTTCCAGTTCTGATCTGACACCATTAACACAGTGGTGACTGTGAAGTACGATTACAGGATTGTTAGGAACCGTTTTTTTTTTTTTTTTCTTTCCACCCCAGATTCAATAATCATGTTTGATCATTTTTTTTTTATTATTTAAAAAACCCTATGTGCTATAGCTTTAAACCACAAGCTGTGCATCATGCAGAAGTCCTGCTTGATTATTTCATGCACCAGCTATGTGTTATGAGTTATGAGAAAGAAAAGGCATTACGCAATGAGATATTTTGGTTGTGCTTTTTGACTCAGTGCCATGACCTGATGATCGTTGATTACTGCTCATGTGACTGTGGAACTTAAATCTGTCATGCAAGTTCAGAGTTCAGCCACTAGATGACATCAATACAGATAGCAGTGCTGGTTAAAGTGGAGGGGAAACAGTGCGAGGGCATTGTCTACATGGACTCCTTCCTGTTTTCCTTTCCCAGTAGAGGAATGGGTCCAAGAGAAGCCTGAATGTGTTTCCCTGACAGTAACTATGGCAGCCTGAATTCGGTCCTACACTGTTTGCCCCATGCTGATGCACTGCTCATCCCTCGACCAAAAGGGCTAACTGATGTGACTCGCTCTGTGCTGGTCAGCCAACACGGTTGACTGATGGTTCCCTTTCTTAGCATGCCAGATGACCACTGCTGATTCAGAGGCGCCACGATTTGTTGTCCAAGAAGGGCCTGCTTTTGGGTTTTATATGGTCACAGAAAACGTTAATGTACACTTCCAATAAGAGATTATATGCGTTTGTTACACCCATATGTGATGGCTGAGTTATGTGCATAGTGGACTGCATATCTGCTTTCTATAACATGCATATAACTGGGAGGTGCTGAAACCGAACAGGGCCAAGTACATATTTCTCAGCTACACCAAACGACATCATAATCCTGTAAATTAGATCCGTACAATTACCCACGCTTATTTAAGTTTTGTTTTTTTAATTATATTCCACTAGAATCATTTTATTCGTCTTATACATTTACATGCATTAGGAATTTCTCTCTGTGTTTACAACACATTTACCATCCTAGTATCCAAATTTCGCACATTAAGCAGAAATTGGTAGACTTTCTACCAATTTCTACCAAATCTACCAATTTGGTAGAAATTGGTAGTTCAGGGTGCATTAAGAGGAGTGGTACAATTGTGGTGTATAATAAATAACAATAGTAATATATTGAAATAAATAATATATTCGATAAATACGCCATTCATCCATTTTCCATACCGTTTATCCAACACAGGGTCAAGGGGAGCCTGGAGCCTATCCCAGGGAATTCGGGGAACAGGGCGGGGAACACTCTGGATGGGGTGCCAACCTATCGCAGGACACAATCGCACACACATTCAAACACCCGTTTATACAATAGAGACAATTTGGAAATGTCAGTCAGGTTACAATGCATGTCTTTGGACTGGGGAAGGAGACTGGAGCGCCTGGAGGAAACCCCCGTACCACGGGGAGAACATGCAAACGCCACGCACATGGGGCAGAGGCTGGATTCGAATCCCCAAGCCGGAGGTGCGAGACAAACATGCTAACCACTAAGTCACTGTGCCCCCAGTAATAATAATAATAATAATAATAATTATTATTATTATTATTATTATTATTATTCTTTTTATTGACTCAACAAATGTTGACTGAATAATCTTGTTACTAATTAGATGATCACGTAATTAGCACTGGTTGATTTTTGTTACTTGCTCAACCACATTTACATGCACAGTAATGCTTGCTCAAGCAAACCTTACTCTGAAATTCCCATTCTGGGTAAGCCTTCATTCGTTCTTTTATTTGTTCATTCATTCGTTCAGTAATAGACCAGTGGGGTTTATACATTTATTTATACCAATCTATGTAATATAAGATTATGTGAAGCCGTGCACCAAATAATTCGTTGCTAGTCATTTATAATCCAAGTTTCCTTTCCTGTAGTCCATCTCGACTGTTGACTAGGCAAGCATGTATCCCACTGTGTGTTATTTAATGCATTTGATTAAGTCATTGGAGTTGCTTGGCTACAGCTTGTCACAAGGCTTTTTCCAGGCTGGAAGGCAATAGAGGAGACTAACTCAATTTGTCCTGCTTCCTCACAGTAAAACACTCTGCAGTGAGTTCTGGGAGAGTGTAAAGAATGTAGAGATGTTTCTATATGAAGCATAATTGGATGTGGGTGTTTTGTTTTTTTTTGTAAGAGATTATTTACACTGCCCTCTATTAATATCGGCACCTTTTGGTAAATATGAGCAAAGAAGGCTGTGAAATATGGTCTTTATTGTTTAACTTTTTGATCTTTTGTTCACAACATCCAGTGGGAGTATACTTCAAATATATTTTTCTCATATGAATTCATGGGGTGCCAATAATTGTTGCATACCTATATTTAACGAAGATAAATTTTTTGGGTAAACCTGTGTTGTGTTCGCAATTGTTTGATATCCATGAGAGCAGAGTATTTTTGTGCATATTTCAAATAAAATGTCATAAGATTAAACGTTAAAGACAATCTTTCACCGCCTTCTTTGCTCATATTTACCAAGGGTGCCAATATTAGTGGAGGGCTCTGTAAATATAAAAAGCTTTATCAATACAGTGCATTACATTGGCCTGTTATTATTGGGCATAGTACATTTACAGTGTAAACACCCTCCAGTCTGACCCCCTAGTATGCAAATTTTAATGCGTATCCAATCAAATGTTGACTAAAACCGATATTTAATTCGCTTTTTTCCAGGCTGAGTTTTCAGAGATCAACGTGGCATCCACCGTCAGCACTGGCTGTGTGGTCGATATGCAGGTCACGCGAGGTGGCACCAAAGTTGTCAGGTAAGCACTCAGTTTGAACCATGCAAACATCTGGAGGAAAGTTTGCACGGTTAGCCGCTGTATTTCATACTGTGGGACGGTTATTACTGGGAGGTTTCATCATCGAGATGCCATCTATAGTTTAGAGTTTAGCTCATAACTGGTTAATTGAATAACTTAATCTGGTGTTTATTGTGGAGGGCCAGCAGTCTCTCACTGCATGCTCTACACCATGACTGATTGCTTATCTTTTTAGCAGATATATTCCAAATATATCTGGGGTGCAGTTGAGGGGTGAGATGGAAAATACCAAAGAATAAATATTTAAATGACCGTATCAGACCTGTTCCAAGCGCCACATGTTAACACAAAAATACCTCAAAAGAGCAGGCTCTTCTTTCTTTTTTTCTTCCCCTAATAAAAAATAGCACATGAGCCAATCAGGATATGAATCTGGAATGATTGACAGTTCCTTAACTGACATCCCATGGAAGCCCCGCCCCTCGTCCGGTAATGTTTTGTCCGGTGCCTTCGTCTCGACTCTCAAGGAAGTTGTTAGTTAGAGGAGTTAGGAGCTTAAATATAGTGATTTTTATAAAGACATTAAAGGGGAGATTTTTTTTTTTTTCCAATTGTTGACATTTACACAAAATACTTTCCTAAGTATAAATCACAAGATCAATATTGTCAGGCAGCAGAGATGGTTGCAGTTGCGGGAAATGCCTTTGTTAAAAAAAAAATAGGCAGACATGAGACGATGGCAAAGTCAAAAACAGGTCACGCGACCAGCAAACAGACTTAACGGGGTAAAAACCAGAATCTGATCAACCGGAATCAGATCATAATGTGGTTAGCACGTTTGCCTCGCACCTCTGAGGTTCATATTCTCCCCGTGCTTTAGGGGTTTCCTCCAGTTCCTCTGGTTTCCTCCCCCAGTCCAAAGACATGCGTTGTAGGCCGATTGGCATGTCCACATTGTTCGTAGAGTGTGTGTGTGATTGTGCCCTGTGACGGGTTAGGACTAGAGCTGCACCAATGTATAATCGGTCTCGGCCGATAAAGGCAATTTTTCACGCTATGGGCTATCAGTTTAAAAACATCCGATGATCAGGGCCGATCCTGTCAATCAAAAGAGGGCGGGGAAACACATCGATTTTGTGCTGTGTGTAAAGATGATGTCTCTTGTGTGGAATGACGACAAAACTGCACTTTGTAAGCGCTGTAAGCTCCGCACTGATGCGATTCTACACCGGACGCTGCAGGAGAACACAAGCAGTGCGTGTTTTCTTCGGTGTGCATGTTAACGAGTGAGTGCTTTTTCACCGGATGCTGCAGCAGTGAAGCAGGAGTTTCGGCGTCAGGTCTAATTTATTTATTTTTTTACCGCGCTACTCAAGCTGCTCGTGCTGAATTAAAGCGGCGGTACACCACTGAAAGATTTAAATGAAGATGAGTCGACAAAAAAATATATATTGCACAGAAAAATATATTTGTAGAGGGGTATATTTCATATCCAGTTAATGTTAATATATAAAAAAGTTGATATTATATATGACCAGTTTGATGTTCAGTGATGAAGTAGAAACGCTTGTGTTTGTGGTGAGTGAGTGTGAGACTAACAGGAGGATTTCTACAATTCAGTCAATGTTAATATGAATTAATAACGTTCAATAAGTTAAATCTTACTTTTATCTTCAGAATTTAATTGTTTAATTGAATTGAATTTAATGCTAATTTGAGTATTGTGTTTTCTGTTTATGAGATCAGTTCATGTGAAACAACTTGAAATGGAGAGAATAAAGTGTTTATTTGCATTTCCTTCAGAATTGTGGAATTAATTATTATTCATTTAAAAGAAGGCAGAAAAGGCAGAACTATCGGTATCGTTATACCGATATCACTCTGCATAATCGGTTATTGGTATCGGCTGAGAAATTTAGTATTGGTGCAGCTCTAGTTAGGACCCTGTTTCGGGTGTCACCTGCCTTATGCCCCGAGTCCCCTGCGATAGGCTCCAGGCTCCCCCACAACCCTGTGTAGGATAAGGAGTACAGAAAATGGTTGGATGGATGGATGATACTTCGCATCGGCTGGAGTGTGTATGTAGGTGTGTGTGTGTGTGTGTGTGTGATTGAGTCCAGGTGTGTGCAATCAGAAGTCAGGTGACCATGAACACTGTAGTGAGACTGTGGGTGCTTCCCAATACTCAAATTGATGCTTCCTCGTTTTCTCGCTCCTCCGTCCTCCAGCCCATGACCCGCAAATCGATCGATATCAACCGTGTTGAAGGACATATCAATTCTTTAATTGCGCCGTGAGAAGGCGAGGAATGAGGAGTGAGGAAGCTTCCAGAGGAGCTAGGAGCGAGGATACGCTGGTGTATCCTATACGGAAGTGTTTCTTGTCGAAAAACCTGACGCACGTATGAATTCCCCTCCTTTTCATCTGCCACAATCTCAAACATAAAGCCCTTTGATGATGTGATGGAATTTTGTGTGAAATATAATTCAATAATAATATGCTTATAACGAGTGTTGTAATGAATTGATCCTTGCATGTTTGGATAGGCAAAGCTGCACCAAAGATGCGATAATTTATGCATTGTTCATTAATTCATTGCTGAATAACCCAGACGTTTCAGTGCATTTTGCTTTATTAAGAATGTTGTTATTAACTGAACTCCAAAAACATGATGGCACATCAAAAAAATATGCATAACGGCAGACCCCTGAAGTGCAGTGAGGTAATCCAGCTGAGCACAGTCATCGTTACTTGACGTCGCTCTGAAGTGATGCTTGAGAGAGCGAGGATATTCCATTCGTCTTGCTTCAATTCATCTCTCCTCGCATCTCATCCTTGCATCCTTCTCTCACATCCTAAGGGGTGGAGCTAAGACGCGAGGAAAGGAAACGAGGGTGCATAAATAAGACATGAGAAGCACCCCGTGTGCTGGGGAGTGTAGACTTGGGCGGCTATATTTGTGGTGCAGATTGGGAATTGGAGTTGACATGACAACATATACACAAAGAGTATACTAATAGAGTTTGTAGGAAATGTGAGACTAAACCTAAAATGACCAACGGTATTTCACTTCAGTTTTTTTAAGTGATACATTTTATGTTTTTCAATAGTTTTGTCTGAAGCACTTATTGCTGAGTTCGTGGTACATTATAAGTTGTAATTTGCAAGTTGTAATAACATCATTTCCCACCTCGTTTGATGTAAAAAAAAAATACATGAAATAAATAAATAAAAAGCACACCTCCATGAAAGCGTGTCTTTTATTTGCTCTGTCAGAACACATAAAGCTCATAAAAAGATACTTTAACCGTACAGTTACAGGCCTGAGGGGCTACTGGTTCTGTTTTATAGTGAACTTCAAACATTCATGCAGCATTTTGGACTGAAATTGCAGTACAGCAACAACAGCAGACAATAGTGAGCTTAGCCCTTTACTGCATGGTGTTGCCATATGGAAACAATTGCTTTATCTCCAATTTTTTGATAGGCAATAATACAAAACTGCTATTATCCTATGTAAGTGGAAAAGGGTGGCTTTAACTTTGATATAACAAAAAAAATGGCATTTAACATTATCAGGAAGTGCAGTTGGCACTTCCTTTTTTGCAATTACATGGCATGGTGAAGGACATTATCGTAGGGCTCTCAAAATTTAAACAACGTCTGAGATAAGTTTACATGAGATATGTTGCATGAGATATGGCAACAACATGCGATAATGGAACTGTGGTATGTGCATTCATGAATTGAAACAGGCCTATATAGCAAAAAAAGACACTAATCTTCTCTAATGGTATGTTTACATGTTTTCACATTCAAAGTAAGAAAAACTGTTGTATATTTTTTTACCTGAACTAATTCAAGTAATGAAAATCGATTAAAAGACCGGCTACAGGAAACGTCTGCTGGGTCAATTGCAATATTAGTTAAATGGACTGTTAAAGTAGGCTTTTCTTTGGCATGTTTAGTGACAAAAGCTAGAGGTCTGTGTTCGTGTTCGAGATCCACCTATGGGAAGGGCATCCATACCTGACCTCTGTAGAGGCATCCAATTGCACCAAGTCTGGCTGTGTTGACAGATGACATTTGCTTCTTGTGCCCTCAGCTCGCTGGTTCGCTGACTTTTTGTCAGACTTTTTGTCTGCATAAGGACATATCCCTGGGATCAGCCTCCGCCAGACTTGTTTGTTTTACTAGCCAGGTTACCTGTGTCAATCACCGGAAGCCACCCACACTTGCACAGCTCATTAGACTGCACACCTACTCTTAAATCTTTTTTCCCCCTGTCCTATGACAGCCTGCTTTATGGACCTGACCGAGCCCTGTGCTTCACTGCCATGGTGCATACATACGGTTTCCACCATGGATTCTCATCCCTTCTGCGTGGTCTGTATGGGCCTTAAATGCGTGGAAGTAGCCATTGATTTCCCTAACAACTGTAGCCACCTCCTAGTGCTTTCCAAAAAGCTTCAGTGCCAAAGGGTCCAATTGGCTGCGACTCAGATCTTAGATTTTGGACAGTCCGACTCTGATAGGAGAAACGGCTATGACGGTGTGCTCCCTGGGATCTCCCGGGGAGTGGCCTCTCTGAGCTGGGCCGATCAAAGCATCCCTTCTCTCCTCGAGGGCATCTTACCAGGTGAACTCTCATTCGAGGATGATGCAGGCCTTCTAGAGGGTTCAAAGGATGACGAGGGCATCCTGTCTTCTTTAACACCCCAGGCTAATGTTTCCGCATCCTTACAGTGCATCCGGAAAGTATTCACAGCGCTTCACTTTTTCCACATTTTGTTATGTTACAGCCTTATTCCAAAATGGATTAAATTCATTATTTCCCTCAAAATCCTACAAACAATACCCCATAATGACAACGTGAAAGAAGTTTGTTTGAAATCTTTGCAAATGTATTAAAAATAAAAAACAAAAAAAGCACATGCACATTCACAGCCTTCGCTCAAAACTTTGTCGAAGCACCTTTGGCACCAATTACAGCCTCAAGTCTTTTTGAGAATGATGCTACAAGCTTGGCACGACTATTTTTGGGCAGTTTCTCCCATTCTTCTTTGCAGGACCTCTCAAGCTCCATCAGGTTGGATGGGGAGCGTCGGTGCACAGCCATTTTCAGATCTCTCCAGAGATGTTCAATCGGGTTCAAGTCTGGGCTCTGGCTGGGCCACTCAAGGACATTCACAGAGTTGTCCTGTAGCCACTCCTTTGTTATCTTGGCTGTGTGCTTAGGGTCGTTGTCCTGTTGGAAGATGAAGCTTCGCCCCAGTCTGAGGTCCAGAGAGCTCTGGAGCAGGTTTTCATCAAGGATGTCTCTGTACATTGCTTAATTCATCTTTCCCTCGATCCTGACTAGTCTCCCGGTTCCTGCCGCTGAAAAACATCCCCACAGCATGATGCTGCCACCACCATGCTTCACTGTAGGGATGGTATTGGCCAGGTGATGAGTGGTGCCTGGTTTCCTCCAGACACGACGCTTGCCATTCAGGCCAAAGAGTTCAATCTTTGTTTCATCAGTCCAGAGAATTTTGTTTCTCATGGTCTGAGAGTCCTTCAGGTGCCTTTTTGCAAACTCCAGGTGGGCTGTGGCTTCCATATGGCCACTCTATCATACAGGCCTGATTGGTGGAGTTCTGCAGAGATGGTTGTTCTTCTGGAAGGTCCTCCTTACGGATAATGGAGGCTACTGTGCTCATTGGGAGCTTCAATGCTGCAGAAATGTTTCTGTACCCTTCCCCAGATCTGTGCCTCGATACAATCCTGTCTCGGAGGTCTACAGACAATTCCTTGGACTTCATGGCTTGGTTTGTGCTCTGACGTGCATTGTTAACTGTGCGACCTTATATAGACAGGTGTGTGCCTTTCCAAATCCTGTCCAATCAACTGAATTGACCACAGGTGGACTCCAATCTAGTTGTAGAAACATCTCAAGGATGATCAGTGGAAACAGGATGTACCTGAGCTCAATTTTGAGTGTCATGGCAAAGGCTGTGAATACTTATGTACATGTGCTTTTTTTGTTTTTCATTTTTAATAAATTTGCAAAGATTTCAAACAAACTTCTTTCATGTTGTCATTATGGGGTATTGTTTGTAGAATTTTGAGGAAAATAATGAATTTAATCCATTTTGGAATAAGGCTGTAACATAACAAAATGTGGAAAAAGTGAAGCGCTGTGAATACTTTCCGGATGCACTGTATATTAGTCCGTACTGTTCAAGTTTTACGAGCGAGCAGCCGCTTGTTTCAATATCGCTTGATTCAAATACCCTGACCAAGAGAGAGATGTTTACAATGAGAAACTCCTGGGACTCCCTTCTGGCCCAAGAAAACAGCTCCTCCCGGTCCTCCCGGCATGTGCCAAGCATATGAAACACTGCTGAGGAGACCCGGTCAACCTGAAACACAGTCTGGCAGGCCTTGAGGTTAAGGATATGGCAGCCCCCTGCTGTTGAGCCCTCCATCGCCAGGCACCGTAACCGTTCCCAATGTGGCCTGCTCGCTCCCCCTAAGCCCACTCTCCCCAGCAAAATGGACCATTTTTCTGCATTCATTTACCAGGCCCTTTATAAGGCCTCAGCCTTGGCTGTCAGTGCCCTCAAGGTCTCCTCACTTCTATCAGCTTACCAGGCTGAGCAACTGGTTGACACGGGGCAGCAAATGGAGAAAGGGTATCCCTCACCCTCACTCTGGAAGGAGATCCTGACCATTTAATGACCTCATCCTCTACAATGCACACCAAGCTGTCCAGGTGAGTGGGCGTTCCATGGCCCTCTCAGTGGTTGGTGAGCATGCGTTCTGGCTTAATCTATCGGGTCTCCCCCATAACAAGAAGCTGTGCATCGCAGGTTTGGACCTGAATTGAATAGCCGTGCATGAGCGTCTATCACGAGAGCACATTCTCTCCCTAATGAATTGCCTCTCACAGTTCAAGGAGAGGGTGAGGGTACAATATCTCACATGCCTCAGACTACAGGGCCTTATGGCATCAGACATTCAGGTTTGCCTTTGGGCATTCTGAGAGTGAGGGCATTCATAAAATGGGTTTTATCATTCCACCTTTACACGACCTCGGCCGCTCCGTCACAGTGAAACTCACAGAGGAACAGCTCATGGCACTCCCGTCGGGGTGGCCATGTTGCAAAAAGTGGTGATGACGGATGAGTCCTCAACAGGGTGGGGAGCCACCCAGGAGTTCAGAACAGTGAATGGCATGTTGGCAAAGGAACTCCACAAGCCCACATAATCAATTACAGTAGCTCATTACAGGATGGAAGGCTCTGAAACCTTTCCTGCCCTGCCTCCAGGGGCACCATGTGCTAGTACGCTGCAACAATACCACGAGTGTAGCACACATCAGTTGCCAAGGAGGGGTGCACTCCTCCAAGCTTCATGCTCTAGCTCACAGGCTTTGACATTGGAACAGCCAACACTTTCTGTCGTTACATGTGACCCATGTCCCAGGCATCTTGAACAGGGTTGCAGACCTCCTGTCAAGGGAGAACCTACTCTCTGGAGACTGGTGCCTACAGCCTCAAGTAGTGGACTTGTCAGAGTGATTCAGCCGGGATGCCATAGATCTCTTTGCCTTGTGCAAAAATACTCATTGTCCTATGTTCTTCTCACTAAGGGACAGGGACGAACCCCTCAGTGTGGATGCACTGGCCCATCTGTGGCCCAGCATGCTGCTCTACGCATTCCCTCCCCTTTGCTTAATAGCTCCCACCATAACCAGGGTGAGAGTTCAGAGATTGACCCTCATTCTGGTGGCACCCAGGTGACCCAAGGTGCTGTGGCTGGCAGAGACAATTCCTCTCCTGTATGCCCAGCCGTGGCCCCTCCTATTATGCACAGAACTGTTGTCTCAGGCGAACAGAGAAATCTATCACTCCTGTCCAGTCTGTATGACCCTCTGGGCTTGGCCCATGAGAGGGCAAACCTAAACGCAATGGGACTCCCTCCACATGTGCTTACCACCATTCAGAGTGCTAGGGCCTCCTCCACACATTCCCTATATGACTTCAAGGGGCGTGTTTTCAAGGAGTGGTGCGATGGGTGCTGCCTGATATCGTATCACTGTTTGGTTTTGGATATTTTATGTTTTTTGCAAGACCTTATGGACGGTGGTAAATCCTTTCCCACTATTAAGGTCTACCAAGTGGCTATTGCTGCAGTCTATGTTTGGTTTGACGATATGATGGTGGGTCTGTCCTTGAAGACAGCTTTACTCCCGGCCCTGGCTTCAGCCAAACGTGCCATTGATTTCCATGCGCTTTCTGTTCATTCCTCGTGCACTAAATTCTCTCAGTAGAGATAAGGTTTTTTTTAGACTCAACCCAGCCTTTATGCTTAAATGCTTCCCAGCATTCACCTGTGAAGTGATTGAGCTTTCTGCTTTTCATCCTCCTCCCTTGTGCTCTGGCCTAGCTGGATAGGACTAGCCTTTTCAGGAGGAGTGACCAGCTCAATGTCACTAGGACCCCGGTAGCTCACTCTGTCATAAGAGTGGGCTCCTTGTAGCCTTCCTCCTTTAAGCCCTCTTCTAGATGTTGAAACTTGGGCTGTCAGGCTTCGCTTATTCATGTCACCAGCATGTCCTTCATGTTCTACCTGCATCTCACTATAACCTTCATGCATGGTGTTACCAGGCACGTCATTATGGGATGCATCAAGCACCAACTATCTAGGTGACTATCCCCTGGCTTACAGGGCCTCACCGTAAGTGTGCAACCGGAGAGTTGTCCATTTCTCCCATATTTGGATCTCGAACATGAGCTGATGAAAGAGAACAATAGGTTGCCGTAACCACGGTGTTACAGAGTGGAGAGATCCACCAAGCTTGTCCCGCTTGATGCACGAGAAGCAAATTTGCTCACTGAGGAACATTTGCTCACTGAGGAGCGTGTGCAGGTCATTTTGCCTTCAGGTAAGGGGTGTGCCCTTACCTGGCATTGGACACGTATTCCTGTCTGTCACAGCCAGACTTGGTGCAATTGGATGCTTTTACAGAGGTCAGGTACATATGCCCTTCCCATAGGTGGATCTCACCACTCTACGTTCCAGAGAACTGGGGTTGCGGACATTAAGCTATTGGATTTTGACACTAAACCTAAACTAGCCAAACAAAGCACGCTCTCTCTCTCTCTCTTTTTCTTAAAGTAATGAATGAGATATGACAATTACAATTTTCTATATCTGTAGTGTTATGCTGGTAAAACCAACGATTTTGTGTTTTTTATATGAGTTGAAGGAGTTGTGTTTTCCAGGTTTCACTTGATTTATTGAGGGCTGCTATGGAAAAGGAGAATGAAATAAGAGCGTATTTAGTCCTTGGAATGCCTTCAGCTCTGTTTTCCACACCAGTCAGTCAGCTCATAGCTCAGCTTGCAGGGTCATGTGCCAGTGTGCTGGGAATGCCACAGCTAAACCACTCAGTTAACCCCATTTAAATCCAGTTTCATTTCTGCCCTCCATCTTTCCAGTGCTCACAGAATCAACCACAACCAATTCACAGTCTCTGGCACTGTTTTTATCATTACAGCAGTTAAGCTTAATCAGCAAGAGTGAAAGGGAAGCTCAACTGAGTGCATCTTCTGTCCAGTCGTGCCTTGTGACAATTTGAAGACAGTAAATCTTTGTAATGATCACCTTAATGAGAAACACAGAGCATCGCCGGCTAACGTTTTATCCGTTATCGTGACTGTAGATGCCACTGAAAGACTCACCAAAGAGTCTTCATTGTTCACACTGAAAGCTAAATGAGTGTTGCTGTGAGGTTTGTGTTAGGTCTGAATTTCTAGGCATTTCATATTAACATTCTTGTTGGTTTTGCATGGCAGCAGCCCCTGTCTTTATCCCACTTGGTACATGCTGATTACAGAACCAGACCTGCTTATTTTTGCAGACTTTTAACACTTCTGGTTTGTAATGGTCCTTTTGCACCACACTTTGCATTATATTACAGAAAACAAACCTGTTAACCTTTCCGCTGTCTCTGTGTTTGTTAGCAGGTGACTCAATTTCTTATATTTATTTAAATTTCTTAGACCATTGGTCTGAATTATAGCCAATGGCTCTGCGATTTAAAAAATATATGTATATTTCATTTGTTGTTGTTGTTGTGTTTTTTTTTTTGTTTTGTTTTGTTTTTTATTAGAAATTACAACCCAAATTTCTTATATTTGTTCTTAGAGTCCTTAGCCGGAAATCTTTCCCTTGATTTGAAGGGCTTTAATCCAAATCAACAAATAATACAAGCTACAAATAATACAAATCAACTTGGACCTAATGTGTTCTGCTGGTGGAAAGTTCAGGATTTGAAAAGCTCTATGACTTCATTATTATAGAAAAAAGGGTTGCAAAAATTTTTGCTCGTATTTCCTCATTTGTAAGTCTCTTTGGATCAAAGCGTCTGACAAATGAATAAATATAAATGTAAAACGTTGAGAACCCCTATCATGGACTAAATACAGCATTTTCAAGTATGGCCAAATTCCAAATGGCTTCCTATACACTGTGTATACTACCTAAATAGGGCAGGACCTAATGTGGCTTTAGAATGTAGATTATTTAGTGAAGTATATCCCTGTCGAATTCAACCATGGAAACCATAACATCTCCTTTTATATTTGCTGGCTTTTTATCAACAAAATTAACTCCAGCAAGTTGAACTGACTCAAGCATGTATACTTGTAATGCTTTATGACTCCATGTGTGTACCACATACCAAAACTAGCTCGGTGCCTGAATATCCTGGAATGTCTGTGTTTTGCATTTGATTTCTTCCCCACCTGCAGCTTTTTTTTTTTTTTTTTTTTTTTTCTTTTTTCTTTTCCTGCCACATGTGTCAAGGGTTGAGGTAAAAATGGCTGCAATTTAAGTTTGGCATTGAAAAAGTGTGAAGAATTCAAAGAAGACAATGTAATATTGTTTCAGTACAGAGGTCTGCAGATGTGTGGGTGTGTGTTTGGGCATCTTGGTGGGGGCCAAGATATAAATGTCTGCACAAGGATAGGAATATCTGGCAGTTTTGCCCTCGAGGGGATATTTGGTTGGTCCCCATGACCAATAACAAAAAGTGCAGCTTTTATTTGAAAACCTAATAGAGCTAAAATGTTTCATTTTGGTTACCGAGGTTAAGGTTAGGGTTAGATTTTAGGTGCAACATAGCATTAATGAGCTGCATTTAATAGTGCTGTCAATGGAAGGTCATGACAAGGATATTGAGACAGGCAAATGTGTGCGTGTTATGTATGTGTGTGTTGGGGATAATGCAGATCCTGGCAATTTGCACTTGGTAATAAAGCTCTGCATACTTCTGGGACTCTTTCACCCAGTTGGTGAGCTGGATATGTAGCACTGAGTTCATCCCCACTGAAGCCTTCCCAAAATAGGCTGTGTGTTTACCACTGGCTCAGCCCATTACAACATCCAAGCTTCACATGTTCTCCCCTTTAACTTTATTTTTACTCCACTGTTTGTGATAATCTTTTCTTTCTTTTCTTTTTTTCAATCTTTTACTGTGCCAGCTTTGTGGATTGAGAGTACAAATTCCTGTCGAATGCCAGTAGAACATACAGTCACAATGCTCTCCTTTTAGTTTGTCCCTGTATGTCACATCCTGGAGTACGTTTTGGACAGAAGCAGTGACGCTTTGGGATTTCTCTTTCGGTGTACAAAAGTAAATATTCTATACATAAAGATGTTTAAATATTTAGGAAACAAAGCGTTATTGTTAAACAGTTCTCTCTCAGGAATAAGAGAAAGGTCTACAATGGGGGGGAATGGACAATGTTTTAAAGGTGGTTACTACGTTAGTAATGATTTGAGTCTTACTGACGAGGTTTTTGTGACTTTACTTTCAGTTTATTATTCACTTAGTAATCTGATCAAGGTAACTAATAGAAAAGGTGGAAGATTAGTGGGTAAGATGTTGGACTACTGATCAGAAGGTCGTGAGTTCAATTCCCAGCGCTGCCACTACTGGGCCCTTGAGCAAGGCCCTTAACCCTCAACTTCTCAGCTGTATAAATGAAATAAATGTAAGTCGCTTTGGATAAGCGCATCTGCATGTAAATGTGAATCATCTCCTGGGAGTTTAAGGGTTAAACAACTAATGTTGATTCTCAACACAGCAGTCTAAAAAGTTCTTTTTTCTGGACATTAGATATTCAGTCCAGGTGTGTTTGGGTGAAACAACTTTCATGTTGGCCCACAGCATTCTCTTTGCACTGTAGGATTGGGTTGATCTTAATCAAACCCTGTATGCAATACATCCAGTTTGTGTCATCCAACAACGTGTTGTAATGAGGCATATTAGTTTGTGATGATTAGATCGATATGTCATAGAAATTGGATCTAAAACACAGAAAATCAGCTTTCTATTCTTTGCAGTTACTCCTTCCTCAATTATGATTGAATAGTAGAGTTCCTGTAAACCCATCCATCCATTTTCTGTACCGCTTATCATATACAGGGTTGCGGGGAGCCTGGAGCCTATCCCAGGGGATTTGGGGGACAAGGCTGGGGACATCGTGGACGGGGTTCCAACCCATTGCAGGGCACAATCGCACACACACTCACACCCATTCACACACTACAGACAATTCAGGGATGCCAGTCAGACTACAGCACACGTCTTGGGACTAGGGGTACCCAGCGGAAACTCCAGAAGCACTGGGAACACGCAAGCTACACGTACACAGGGCAAGGGCGGGAATCAATCCCCAACGCCAGAGGTTCAAAGCAAGCATGTGAACCACTGTAGCCACTTTAATCTGCCCCAACCACCTCCCCCACCCCATAATCAGCCATCAGCCAAAATGATGTGTGATAGTGCCATGACGGTTATCATCTGTGCTGATCAGTTCCGAACATGCAGTCACTCTAGAGCAAACTTCATCACGGATCCTGGAAACAATTGGGACGAGGCGGGAATACACCCTGGGATGGAGCACCTTTCCATTCCAGGGCGTCATAAAAACACCTATTTGCACCTTCACACCAAGGGGTGATTTAGAGTGGCCAGTTCACCTGCCAGTATGTTCTTGAGAACAGATTCAGACGGGAACCTGCAGGAAACCCATGCAAACACAGGAAGAGCATGCAAAACTCCACGTTAACCCTGGAACCACGAGCTGGCCATCAGATTTACAGCATGTTTAAAAGCAACAGATGTTGAATCAAGTGCTGTATAGTCAGGTCAAATTCAAAGAGGTGCTTTCAAATTTCCAAACACTGTAAAAAAAATATATATATATTTTACAGCACAAACTCTACAAGAATAAGATAACACTGAATAAAATGTCAGTCATTACAGTGTGTGTGAGTTAACATGGTGGGCATGGGTGCTTATTTACTAGATTGGGAGCACTGGTGTTTCGCCTTGATTTTAGAACTCTTAGGATGGGAAGGTATGCAGGAGCACCGAGAAGCAATTCATTTCATTTTGTGCTGTGTTTATCAAAATGAACTTTTGGCCAGCTTTGGAGCCAGTGGAAAACAATGGCAGGATGTCAAAATGAAAGGAAATTATCATTAAGTAGATGTCACCAGCTATATACTTTGTTATCGTCCCATGATGTCCACATGAGGGTAAAAATGACCTGTGGCACTATGTGATGAAGGCATTGTGTTTTCAGGATGTCCGTCTGTGTGTCTGTCCGAGATTCTCAGTAGTGTGGTGTCTCAGTATCTCAGGAATGAGTGGTTGAATGTTTGGAGGATTTATATGGAATAACATTATAGCTACCAATTAGCAGATAAACTGATTAGATGTTGGAATCGATCCAAACAGGTTCAAGGTCACAGCAAGGTCAATGTCTGAAATAGTTTTTCTTCAATAGGTTCCGTCTTGTTTGTCCTACAGAGATGTTACTTACACCTTCGCGTTCAGGGCTCAGTGCACATCTAAGAGTTTTGCCATCTGACAGATACAGAATACAAATTTGTGACGAGGAATATTAGACTTGTAACTTGGAACAAGTTGTACTTCTATGCACTTCTGATGTTTTCTTGTGACACCACCACCCTCAGACTTCAGCCCAAATTTGCATACTGGTAGGGTAAAAAAAACAAAAAAAACACACACACCAGGGGTTCGTGCGTAATAATGGTGCTTGATGACACTGTGTCCTTGTTTATTTTATAGGTCCTTCAAGCCAGATTTCATCCTGATTCGCCAGCATGCCTACAGCATGACCCCGGGAGAAGACTTCAGAAGCCTTGTGATTGGTCTGCAGTATGGCAGTGTGCCAAGCATCAACTCCCTGCATGCCATCTACAACTTCTGTAGCAAGCCCTGGGTTGTAAGTGACTCCTTTTGTGCTCTAAGTGTTATCAAGCAGTTCAATGGTAAAATCTTAAATTGATCGTTTTAAGAAGCCTGTTCAATTCAGTGCTATCAGTCCTATACCTGTGTTATGGCAGCTGGGCTAACAGTCTAACAAACATTAATAACAACACATATCCAAGAAGAGTAATGAGCTGAAAATAGCAGCCCTGCTGGAAAAAAAACTACTATAGAAACCCTCATAGAATTTGTAATGGTTTTAATGGGAACTGTATTGGTTTTAATGGAAACTGTAATGGTCTCTGAGGTTCTCTACTGGTAATTTGTTGCCTTCTATTGGTGGCATTTTATGTCTAGTGGATAATATTAAGGACCGATAATGGGCATGGTTTCAATGGATAGCTGATGATTTGTAATGATATTTGTAGTGGAAACCATTAGAATTTCTGTAATGGTTACTATTGGGGGGTTTTTTTTGGAGCAGGGAGCAAGCAGATATTGATCTTTAGACAACGATATACAGTGCATCCGGAAAGTATTCACAGCGCTTTACTTTCCCTACATTTTGTTATATTACAGCCTTATTCCAAAATGGATTAAATTCATTATTTCCCTCAAAATTCTACAAACAACACCCCATAATGACCACGTGAAAGAAGTTTGTTTGAAATCTTTGTAAATTTATTAAAAATAAAAAAACAAAAAAAGCACATGTACATAAGTATTCACAGCCTTTGCCATGACACTCAAAATTGAGCTCAGGTGCATCCTGTTTCCACTGATCATCCTTGAGATGTTTCTACAACTAGATTGGAGTCCACCTGTGGTCAATTCAGTTGATCGGACATGATTTGGAAAGGCACACACCTGTCTATATAAGGTCCCACAGTTAACAATGCATGTCAGAGCACAAACCAAGCCATGAAGTCCAAGGAATTGTCTGTAGACCTCCGAGACAGGATTGTACCGAGGCACAGATCTGGGGAAGGGTACAGAAACATTTCTGCAGCATTGAAGCTCCCAATGAGCACAGTGGCTTCCATCATCCGTAAATGGAGAAGTTTGGAACCAGCAGGACTCTTCCTAGAGCTGGCCGCCCGGCCAAACTGAGCGATCGGGGGAGACGGGCCTTAGTCAGGGAGGAGACAAAACCCAATGGTCACTCTGACAGAGCTCCAGCGTGTCTCTGTAGAGAGAGGAGAACCTTCCAGAAGAACAACTATCTCTGCAGCACTCCATCAATCAGGCCGGAATGGTAGAGTGGCCAGATGGAAGCCACTCCTCAGTAAAAGGCCCATGACAGCCTGCATGGAGTTTGGCAAAAGGCACCTGAAGGACTCTCAGACCAAAGATTGAACAAAGATTGAACTCTTTGGCCTGAATGGCAAGCGTCATGTCTGGAGGAAACCAGGCAGCACTCATCACCTGGCCAATACCATCCCTACAGTGAAGCATGGTGGTGGCAGCATCATGCTGTGGGGATGTTTTTCAGCGGCAGGAACCGGGAGACTAGTCAGGATCGAGGGAAAGATGAATGCAGCAATGTACAGAGACATCCTTGATGAAAACCTGCTCCAGAGCGCTCTGGACCTCAGACTGGGGCGAAGCTTAATCTTCCAACAGGACAACGACCCTAAGCACACAGCCAAGATAACAAAGGAGTGGCTACAGGACAACCCTATGAATGTCCTTGAGTGGCCCAGTCAGAGCCCAGACTTGAACCCGATTGAACATCTCTGGAGAGATCTGAAAATGGCTGTGCACCGACGCGCCCCATCCAACCTGATGGAGCTCGAGAAGTCCTGCAAAGGAGAATGGGAGAAACTGCCCAGAAATAGTCGTGCCAAGCTTGTAGCATCATTCTCAAAAAGACTTGAGGCTGTAATTGGTGCCGAAGGTGCTTCGACAAAGCATTGAGCGAAGGCTGTGAATGTGCATGTGCTTTTTTGTTTTTTATTTTGAATAAATTTGCAAAGATTTCAAACAAACTTCTTTCACGTTGTCATTATGGGGTGTTGTTTGTAGGATTTTGAGGAAAATAATGAATTTATAAAATAATGGATTTCTTTACAGCAGAGCAAATCGGATTAAAAACACTGAATAAAGCATAATAAAAATGAGGGTGAAAGCCTTATTGTTAAATTAAGACATTGTATCATTGTATCAGTCTTCATTTCTATTTTATATATATATATATATAATTTTTCTCTCCCTGATTTTTCATACTTAACGGTTGTGTTAAATGGTGATCGTCAAGATGCTATTGAAAAACCCCATCTCCGACGATCGTACTTAGAGGTTGTACGCAGATCATTTGAATAACCTGAATGTTGAGCAGGTGCTCAAACCACCTCTGACCGTGCGTAACCTTCCCTACGTAAATATCGATCTCAGTTTCGAACT
Source organism: Ictalurus punctatus (assembly GCF_001660625.3). NCBI lineage: Eukaryota > Metazoa > Chordata > Actinopteri > Siluriformes > Ictaluridae > Ictalurus > Ictalurus punctatus. The sequence continues at coordinate 8,682,560 of NC_030434.2, read as the reverse complement.
TACGTCGCACATAAAACCCTGAACACATTTCTTCCTACAGTATGTTAATGTTTGTGTGGAACGTTCCAGCAATTCTGGAGATTATTTGAAGGTTCGTGAGGGCTTCGTATACAAATGCACCATAATTGATGTTTTGTTGTATTGATAACTCAGATTTTCAAACGTGTGTTTTTGCATGCAGTTTGCTCATATGATCAAACTCTACCATGACTTGGGTCCAGAGAAATTCCCACTGAACGAGCAGACTTTCTTCCCCAACCACACACAGATGGTGAGTGTCCACATCTATTTATTATGCTGCTCAGCTGAATCCCAATCCAGTCAAGGTTCCTGATAGACCATAGACGGATATTCACGATTTTTATGATCAAAATCCGGAGTGATAAACCGATGGAGCTAAACGCATAGGGAAAGATGACGGTTTTACTGTGTGTGTCAGCTGTGAGTTCTTCGCATTGATTCATACGCAAGTCAGACCATACAAGAACAAACTTGATTTGTTTATTTAGACGTAGAATCTGATATAATATACATACACTCTGCCCAAATTCAGGCAGGCATTCGTTTTTATTTAAAGTATAAACATACATTTTGTTAAATAGGACATGTTCACAAATGCAATTTTCATTAAATCTTTATTATAAAAATATAAAAGAGAAATTAAAAATCATAACATTTCTGTAAGCTCCTACAAGAAAGACATTTCCCCTTACAAATCAGTGTACACACACACGCACACACACACACAGTACATAAAAAAAAAAAAAAAAAACATCTTGAACGTTCTATTAATTATATTCAAGGCATGATTGACTGCAAGGTGTGTAAAACAGACAGTATTTTACACAAGCATAAAGTGATGGAGACTAAGATGCCTCGGTTTTTCCCGACATGGCGAATTATTTGAATAAATACGGTGTATTTAGCGTCATAAGTATGTTTGTTAACAGTACAATTAGTTATAGAAATCTTAAACTATTCATCTGTTTCAACTGGTTGGTGATGGAGGCTGTACTCCTGTACAGGTCTCAATCAAACATGATTTATGGTAAACGTTCATCGGAAATGCCAATTAATGACCGAATTGTTTCCGCCGTTTCGTCTAGCGGAGGCGTCTTAGTCTCAGAGAGAGGAATGAGCTGAAGATATTGTCAATACTGTGAATATGGAAAAAAGACAAAACAAGAACTTAGTAACAAAAAAACAAACAAACAAACAAACAAAAAAAAAATCAACAATATTTGTATCTGTCCATTTCAAATAGGTCTATATCTTTATAGAAATATTTTATCCATAACTACTACCAAAACTAAAACCTCTGTTTGTGCGGTGACACTTTTTAAAAAAAAAAAAAAAAAAAAAAAAAAAAAAAAAAAAAAAAAAAAAAACCCTTTGTTAGTACCAGCCAGCTCAATCTTCATCAGAGAAGTACCATCAAATTAACACTAATAAACATCACCATCGTACAAATGCAGTACTTTTTTTTTTTTTTTCCCCCCTCCAGAAAACGCCAAGTAACTCCTGGCACACGCTTGACTTTTGGTTCTGGGATTTGCACAGGATTTTGTAGCCTTTTCTTGTAACACACTATGGGGCAGTTTCTCAGTCCAGATTAAGTTCAATCATGAATACAAATCAGTGCAGGCAAGAGAGCCGATTCTGTGTGGACCGTTAGATGACGTTAATCTGGAGCGCCGGACATATTAACATGCGCAAAAACGCGACAGAGGTTTTAGTCAGGTCATCGTTTCGTAGCTTATACCATAACGAGCGAGAGAAACACTTTAAAAAATAAACTAAATGCTCTGTTCAAGAAAATAACTGTTCCCCACGACGTCTGCTATGCGTTTGTTTGTTTTTTTCGTTGAGTTGTAAAAAATATACATTATAACTCTGTTATTATTCATGACTATTCAAACCAATCAACTTTGAATGCAGAAGATTATATTAGCGACGTTGAACAACTACAGCACAAAGTAAGAGGCAGGCAAAAAAAAAAAAAAAAAAAAAAAAAGGATCACTTACTTATAAATAGATATTATACAGCATACATGGTGGATCTATACAGTTATTCATATCATTCTAAATAATATAAAATAACACTTAACTGCTTCTGAAGGAGGACCAGTATTGCTTTCATAAATTATTACGTCAGACACTGTCCTGTGACTGGATTGAACTGCGAGCGTGATACTGTATATCATGGCGTATCATCTCTACACGTGCTGTGTTAAGTGATGCTGTGTCCGTCTGGCACCCGACCTTTTCACAGTAACACTTATTGCTTTATATGCGGCGTGATGGAAGTTTCCAAATGTTTGAATCGGTAACAAGGCAGCAGTTTAGAAAGCTTGTTTAGTGCATTCTCAAAAGAACCAAAAAGGGCGAGGCAAGAAATCGCCAAAGACAAAAAAAAAACAAAAAAAACATTCTACAATTCGGTTAGCTGTTTTCATCTGAATATCACGCACGTTGTTCTGAATTTGAACACGAGAGACGTCTAGAGTGGGAATACGGTGTCATAGTAATAAGAGTGGATTGCTATGAATAATAATAATTTTTTAAAAATACACCATCATGACTTGAGATGATTTTTGTGGGCGTTTCTCGCTATACACGTCGTACGTCACACTTTTGGCTGTATTTATGACACAAATTCTAATTACGCATTCTGAAACCAGTTTTTTTTTTTTTTTTTTTTTAAATACCCGGATTCATTTCTTGTCTCTCCCACTGACGGCTCCTTTGATTGCATGGACTGCTCAGCGTGCGTCTCTGTGGACAGCAGAGCGCACGTCGACTGGGCCACAGCGTAAATATAGTATGCATTAAAACACAGGTATTGTTTACCTCTAAAGTGCTACCACAGGCATCAATAAAATTGTCATTCGGCACGATCTGAATCGTTTCCTTATTTCCTGTATATTCTGGAAACAAGGAAAGGAAACTTTTGAGTGAAAAAAACAAACAAAACAAAAAAAAAAAAAAAACAAATGATTGGTTTGATGGGTAGTAGGGGGAAAAATAGATTTCCAAAAAAAAAAAGAAAAAAAAAAAAGACTTCGGTTATTTCAGGGATCCGTGGTGTTCATGTTGGTTTTGTCGCGGGAGGTCATGCCCCGGTACCAGCTGCAGTAGCCCTCTTTCTGCTGGATGCAGGCGTAGTGCCGTGACTGGTAGCCAGGATAGCCGAAGTGTGACAACATGTCCGTCCACAGGCACTCGTTCTTTGAGGTCACGAAGCAGGGCAAATAGTGGCACGGCTTAATCTATAAACAGAGAGGAGGATGAGTGTACACTTGGATTAGATGCGGAAAAGAAAATTGGGAAAAAGTACATTGATAAACTAAATTACACTTGTTTTTTTATAATCATCGTTTTATAACCCTGACGTGCTGAAGTGTGTGTGTGCTTGAATGTGTTATACTGTTCCTTAGTATTGCAATGAGTCTACTTTAAGAGATACATGAAATCACGGCATGGTTTATAAAGCTAATATAAGGTAATTAATCCCTGTAATATGGTATCCCTCCTCCCCCCCCTTCCCAACTGCATAATTAATCCAAAACACAAATTAGTACTTGATATTTAAGATGTAATATAGTAGTCAGGGCCTCCCAAGTTTGGATTTTTAAGCATGAGTACGCGCAGTAGGCGTCCGGGGAGATTCAATACCACGAACGGTTGTAGAGGGGCATCGAAATGTGACCCGTCACGAGTCGAAAAAGTCAAAGATGTGTGTGTGCAGCTGATTAGTAAATGAGACACTTTGTATAGATACAGCTCTATAATGTAGCAATGTTCCAGTGAGTTATTTCAGTAGCTATCAGGGATAGTAATCATGGTCCAGTTAAGTGCTGGTTCCTTCGTACACGCTGTGACGGCTAAATTTCCCACGTACACTCAAATCTTGGTTTCCCAAACTTAATTAAAATGTGTTTGTATGTGTGTGTTTTTGTGTTACTCCTACTACCAGCACCATAGCCAGCCCTTTAGCTGGTATGTGTACTATTGGCATGGAACCACTAATTAAATCAAATTGCTCAATTGTTTTTGCAGGCTCTTTGCCCAAGCCACTCTTTTCCACTGGGTGGGTACACAGAATTAAGTTCTGTGGTGTACACTATAATTTAACCGACTGAAGATTTTTCTGGTTATTCGGGAGAAAATGTGTTTGTATATATCCGTGTGTGTGTGTCCACTCACCCTGCAGTTGCAGCCCAGCTGGTAGCGATGGTTCATTCCTTTTTTCTGAGCGAGGGACAGACGTTCCCACCTCTCGTTAAAGTTGCAGAGTCCTGTGTAAACCTTTCCGTCATACACACGACCTTGGACGGAGAAGAAAAAAAATAAATAAATGAACAATTATTGATATGCTACTGTATTTGACTCGCAGTAAGGGGTCGCATTTCCATTCCGGTACCCAGTTGCGCATGTATATTTGTGCAGCCCTGAAACTTCACAAAGGGTATGAATTGCGTATGCACACTTTTATGCATTCTCTCATGCATCATATTATACTGTACATTTGGGTCTGATGACCAACCTTGCACTGTGCCGTTCGATTAAACTGTCCTCGTCTAGATCAGAATTCTCCAAAGGTCCTTTAACAGTTATTTTTAGCTTTGCGCTGTTTGTGGCTTATCGCCTATGACAAGATCCCGAACTCTGCAACAGGTGCACCGACCGAGCTTTGCAGTGCAGTGGACTAAAACCATGACCGTGCACCCGTCCCTTTGAGGTAGCTTATATCCTTACGGTCAGATTATTTTAGACGCTTGCCTGGAACGAGATCTTATCGGGGTGTCTCGAGTGCAGCGTGCCCCGACGAGGCTGGTCATGTGGCGAGCGGACGCAAGCAAATGATCAAAGAACACTTTTTGTCTGGCTGGGTTTAAAAAAAAAAAAAAATAAGCTCAAAGTGAACTGACACCGGCTCCTGGGAAAGTGACACCCAATGATGGACCCAAACAAAATGTATGGTGTAAATTTGTTGTTGTGTGTGTGTGTGAAAGGGAGAGAGAGGTGAACTGTGTAGTATGTGATGGGTGTGTGACTCTCTCTAGCCAATCAGCAACAATCCAGACCTTATGTGTTTGGCTTTTCCTTATGCAAGAAGTACTCCTGTGCCTCGTTGCCAAATGTACATTCACACAGTGGAAAAACTATTCTGCTGTTGTTTGTTTTCAGCAAGTGAAGCATTGCTTGCCTGTGACGCTTGAAAAAGATGTGGTCATGCGCTACTTATAACACTAAAATAAGTCCCGTCTGCCCCTCCTGCCAACTTCCTGCCGATTGTTAAATGCACGCAGAGAGTTATTTTTCACGGACAGGACAAACTGTTGTGGCAAGTTTTAGCTCGATACCTTACTCGGGAATGTCAACAGTGGGGAATTTTGACGCACGGTCATGTCTGTGACGGAGGATGTTTGCTGTGTGCCGTTTGTGTCGTTGGTTTAGAAGGATAGTGCTTTTAAGGCAAACAAAAGGCTGCCATTAGCAACCTTGCTTTAGTACTGAGAGGCATGCACTAGACAGGGGAAGCGAAGAGCATGCAAATGGATGCCTGGTCCCGAGGCTATTGGTGTCACTTTTTCTTTCGCCTCACCATTACCGTCACTTTCGCAGCGCTCCGAAAGAGTTACTAATATTCAGGTGTTTGCTTGTAATGATTTTAATTAGCATCATGCCACTGCTGAGTAGCGGGGTTTAGAGATCGGGCAACTTACCTGTAATCAAGTACTGGTATTTGTTAATGTCAAACTTGACTCCACACAGACTCTCTGAAGCGTCCGTGTAAACGTGCTGGACATGCTGAACCGTGTTGAATCCTTTGTACATCTACAGCAGCCAAAAGAGAACATCGAACAAGGTTTTAGTCGCATGAAAATCGACCCGAAGCGACCAGTCGCACCTGAAGTGGTTCTGCGCTTTAAGAAGTGATGCAACACGAATCAGATGTGTGCGTTTCAGCAGGAGGTAATGCTAGATCAACAGCAGGTATTTAAAAAAAATAAATAAAAAAGGCAGTTCGGTAATCACATGTACTTACACTCGTAGTATAATTACTAAAATAATACTCTGCAATTATATATAACGCATGTATAATATAAGCATGCAGGGGACTGCAGGTTGTAACTGCGTCTGTCTGAAATTGGCAGGGTTTTTCTTTTTTCTTCCCCCTTACTTCATTAAGGTCAAGTGAACCAGAAGCCTCCAGACAAAGCAATCGTTTGTACAGGGTTCTGTTGTACAAACGTAAATTATTTGTCCACAAGGCAACAGGAAATCCCCGTTTAGAGTCAACATTCTCAGAAAACCAAGGTCAGACTGAGAGGAAGTGCAATAGCAGGCCAACCCCCCTCCCCCCCTCCCTCCCTCCCTCCCTCCTCAACACTTTATGAGAAAGCCATTAGCTAGGAACATTGATTCAACAAGGCATCTTATTTTTGGTAAACTTACCCATCCGTCATAATTCGGTCTAAACGAGACAAACGGACATATAAAGACACGTTTAGCTCATCTGTGTTGACGCTTAAGCTAACTTCATTGCTTTTACAAGTCCCAGCTAAGTGGTTTTTTTTTTTTTTCAGTAACGGTTTAGAAACCGTCCTAAAACCTGTCCCTGTTTTCATCAAATGACGCATTTCTTCATACTTGTAACATACCGTACTTAAAATGGCCCATATTACATAAAGAGAAACGTGTGTTATATAGAGGTGGAGGATATATTCGAATGATATATTATTACAAAGTCGGAAAATAACAGTACATCTCTTGCATTATACACGCGTTAACGGGGACGGGGCGGGGCGTTAAATCATTAGCATATACTGTACAGTTTAGGGGCAACGTTTGTCCATTTTGGTGCCAATTTCAAATGTGTTTAAGAATTTAGACCTCTTTATGAGGAACTTAATTTATAGACAAAATGGGGACGTTTCAGTATTTAGTTACTAGTAAATCATTTTGGGTTAGCGTCTGTTGGTTAGAATGCTGTAGCTAGATGTTAATCAGGAAAACCTCAGGTAAAACTATTACGGAATATTCTAACGATACGGATTTTGTAACGGCGCTTGTTACTTGCGAGAAATTTCCCGAAAACCAGAACATGAATCACTGCTGTTTACACATGCTATGAAACAGCTAGCTAGCTACTGAAGTGATTTAGCTCCCGCATGTTGAGGCATTTACTCAGCAGCTAGCTAGCTAACTAAAGTTAAACAGTGTAGTTAAGTTTTTGGGGTTCCTAAGATATATCCGTTGCTCGTCAAGATATAATGCATGGTACTTGTGCAGAAATTGGTTGTCTCGAAAAATAGTTTGTCGAGTGTTGCTAAATAAACGTATGGCACATCAATCTCACAGATGTTTAACCGGCCCTGGCAAACAGCTGTAAACTAGAACGCCTACTAGTGATAAATGTTTGGGCCTGACTGTAGAAACATGACATCAGCGGTATAACTGTTGTGTGTGTATATATTATAAATACTGTATATACTACTACTACTACAAACTACTTAACTAGTATATTACCATTAAAGTGTAAGTCTAATAAAGCCACGTTGTCATGTAGGCTAACTTGCCTTCATCTGTTTGACTGTGTAGCGCATGGTGCCAAACGGGCCATCCTTCAGCAGCTTCTTCCCCACCACTTTGGCTCGGATCACTGCAAACAGAATCACATAAGCACATGTCCTGGTTATGATCCTGCAGACATCTTGAGTCACAAGCACAGAAACTAGGGAGCAGTTAGTGATCACCGAACAGCAGTGATAAACAGGTTTAGGTATATGAGGTATTTTCCATAACTTCATGAAAGCTAATATACAGGCAGGACTAACTCTTAGTAGACTTGACATGAGCCCAAGTTTGTCTCTGTTCATTGAGCACTCAGTATGTACAGTTATTATGAGATCATGTGTAATTTATTCGTATTTTGAATCGTCAAACTGGGACATATTGAGTAGGTGTCTCTCCGTCGCTCCGAAACAGAACTGCCTCCTTGGAGAGCAAAGAATGAGGGCATGTCAATACTCCGCCATCTCGCCCTCTAATCCTGCCCGGCGCGAAAGGATTAAACAAACCAGTGCAGCCGTCTCACCAGCCTCACGTTTGTACAGTGATCTGGTTTATTTTGTCTTATCAGACTGGACCCATATACACAACGGCGAAAACAGGGAGCGTAGACAAAACATCTGGCTTGGTTTACGTCTTTCTAGACTGTTCCGAACGCCCATAGGAGGCAGCTAACGTTATGGCTCATTTGCGAAGATGAATAGGCTTTTCCTGTAGTGGCTGAATCTGCTGTCTCAGAGGAATATCAGCTCTTAGACACCAGGCAGCGTGTGAAGTTCACCTGCTCCTCTCAACCAGACGGAGAGGAAGAGAAAAGGGAGGAGGTGACAGAGAAAGCTTGCAGTGAAGGGGATGTTTGTTATCTTTTCTTCCCCAGTAGGAATTTCCTTCCCACATTTCCTTACGGCTTGCATTCCACAGGCTAATCCAAAAAAAAGGAAAGCAGTCCGACTCCTCCTTCCCAGCAAGGACAGAAGGTTCTAGCATCTTCTCCAGCATCACAGCCCATCTAAGCTCACCAAGTAGGTTGGACAAGGGGAAAGAAATAAAAGTATCAAAGCCACTCAAATCATTAATGGGATAAAACCAGCATGACGCTGGCTTTACCTTCCATTGGCTACATGTGGAGACACGTCACTGGACAGTGTGTTCTTGCCTCCAGTGAGCTACCCCATAGTAACGCCAACAGTTCTGTTCATTTTTAACAGAAATCATGTTTCTTGGGATTTGTATTGGTTTTACTGTGCAAGCCCGTAACAGGTTAAGTCTTCAGAACCGTTTTTGCTTCTAGCCATGCTATATTAAATACCGTTTAGATGTCCCTGTGAGTAAAACAGCAGACCTGCTCATTAGACAGGACAACAGAAGCCTGCTCAATCAAACAGCCAAATCTTCTGGGATTTGATCTACTGGGTACCAAGAATCTCTTACTACTATTTCTGTAGACATCTTTCTCTCTCTAAGTTTACACGTGTTCCTTTACAACCTATACACACACACACAAACAATACAGGTATGTCCTTCCTGATATACTTGCATGCCGATGTAATTCACCCAATATATACATATCTGGCTAACGTCTGAAACAGTAGGTGTTATTTTGCAGTGAGAAATGCACCTGTACGGTACAGACAAGTTCCTGTGAATGCAAAGTTTAGTACGTGTGTATAAGAACTCACGAGGATTGTTCTACTAGCTATTTCACAGATACCGTTGTGCAAAGAGGCTGAACGTTCCATGTATGATTAGACAACTCCTAATGAGGACCATTAATGAGGTTTAGAGGATTGCTTACCCAGATTAGTTCCCCGTCATTATAAACAGCTCAGTCGCGTTTCAGCTGAAGCGCGACATCGATCGTTCGCTGCATTGTAAATCATTTAGTCAATTTTATTTTATTTTTTTTAATTATAAAAAAAGAAAAACAATACAAGGAGGGAAAATTGGTGATTTGGAACCGTTTTAGTTTCAGGCTGAATTATGTACCATGACTTGTTCCCTTGTATTTGAATAGGTTGTGGCTTCCCTAAGCTTTAAAAGCTCCGCTGTTCACTCGGCTTTGACCCAAACCTGCATGATGGTCCTTGCCAGAGACGCTCCATATTTGGTACAGTCCGGTCTGAACCACATCACTGCACACAAAGCGCCTCTCTCCAACACCTTGGCTGGGATTCTTTTAACATGAATTAAATCTCGAAGACCAAAGGGTAGGGCAAAACACTAATCTGGTGCACGGTAGGTCTTAAAAGAAGAACCTCGCATTGAATAGACCATTTCAGTCGCACAAAATCTCTCCCTCTCGCCCTCCCTCTCTCTGCTGTGGTTTTATGCCCTAGTGTTTCTGGATAGGACTGGATGCACAGGATGACATTAATGATCCATCTCTACCATCTGAGGCACCGAACAGTCTCACTGTAGGTTGAACACTCAAGCTTGGGAATATCTGTGTGATCTCGAACCTTTTTGTTTTCTTTCAGCACTGCAGATGCACTATGAAAGTCAGTGAAGATGCGGTGCTGAGCGAGGCTATTTTTTGACAAGAAATATGTTTATACGTGTAAAGGGAACGTGTGTTCTGCTTCACCCAGTGGGGGAAAAAAAAATAATTATTTTTGAATGTAATTAACTTTGCAATCGGATAACATTATTAGAGCGCTAATAGAAACCGACATTTCCTCTGGGGCAGAATGAATTTCTAAATTGTTTTTTCCTAACAGTGGTTAACAGGATCGTGCTCCGCAACTGGCACATATACTGTATTGATCCTCTTATCTCAAAGCACATTAGTTTCGGCGATCCTCGGTGTGGTAACCGTACGGCGGTAAGCAGAACGAAATGCAATAAGTATGCAGAACCATTTTAGTATTACGGAGGCCCCTGAAAAAGGGATTTTCTTGGCTAACCAGTTCGTGCGGCGTCACAGACAAACTGTTCGTCCAGAGGTATGCTAGGCAAATTAAAGCAGATGGAATGGAACGGGTGGAGCCGTGTCAGAGGAAATTAGGCCCAATCAGACTCTGCTTTAGTGCTCACGTTACCTAAAAAAAGCGAGCGCCAGGATCCGCATGGTGTTTCACAAGGAGCCTTATAGAGAATCAGTGATTAACCACAGAAGGAAGAGTGTTCTCGGTCGTATGTTGAAGAAATTAAATACTTCCTGTTTTATTGGTCATGACCTTTTAACTGGAGTTCAGCGTAACGGATGTTTTACTGGGTCTAAGTTCACTTGGGGGAGCGAGATGGGACGAATCCATACATCCACACCCGGACTCTGAGGATTAAACATCCTCCCCTCACCTCTCACAGAACCTGGGCCTTTTCTCAGTCTCTTTTTTTTAAAAAAAATGCATTGGTTCATCTTAATGTGAAGATGGTTTTAATAATATTAAAATACATCAGTGACCATCTGTGGTCGAATCTTTTCTCCCTTTTTTTTTTTTCTGTTAATCAAATATATTTTTATTGAGTTGTTATAGTTATTAAACTATTTAACTGATCATTTGAATCAAATGGGTTTTCATCCAAACCTCAATAACTCAAAAAACAAGCCAGAAAAAAAAAAAAAAAGGTCATGAATAATGTCATTATTATTATTATAACTTGGACCTGATGGGTTCTGCTGGTGGAAAAGTTCAGAAGAAAGCTCCAGGGCTCCAATAAACCGCCAAAATATTATTGCGCAGCCTTAAATAATGAGTCAGTTTTTCAATGGTCATATTATGTTCATAAAATAAATCTGTACTAAGGGAGACAGTGGAATTTATATCGCAGTTAAAGAGCTCCCTGGCTGCAAAGAGTTTCAAAAGCGGTGTGCTTTTGAATTTGGACGTTGGTCCTTTCCTCCAGGTTGTTTGCTCCAAGTGACAGTTTTTGTCGCAGTACTGGCAACCTTCCTAACACAACTTTAGACTATGATTTGCTCAGAAGAACTGAAATTGCTTCCTTTGGGATTTCATTTGTGTCGGTCTCTACTTAACTGTTAAAAAGCATTTCTACTTCGAAGTATGAAGGCTCCTCTAGTAAAAAGGGTCATCGTGGGTTCTTTGGATGGCTAACGGTTCTAGTGTCGTAAAGGATTTTTGCTTAGAACCTCTTCAGAAATGAAGCACGCCGTCATAGGGTTCTATGGGTTGGTCTTACACATATAAAAGAGTCTAGCTGTACACAACCGAAAGCCGCGGGAACCGGTGCAACCCTATTGATTTTTTAATATATATTTAAAAAAAAAAAAAAAACTCTATCCATGCTCTCATACCCGTAGTATCGTGATGCAACAAATTGGCAGGAAGTCATGACTGACTGGGAGTGAAGCAAGTCTTGGCATTGGGAAGTGGGTAGGGCGAATGACTTTACAAATATGAGCTACGTTTAATTTTATGCAAATTCGAATAAGAAGAGAGATAGAGTGGTATGTCTGTTATTTTTCTCTGTTTTTGGTTCCGCATTTCGTTACTATTTGCGGCACCTGACTCATACTCATGCTGTTACTACGGGTTTCGAGTGGCAGATAATACATGAACGTCAGTGTTTTTGCCATTCTGTTTCAATATACGTTTCAATGTGCAGTTTTGTGAAAGCAAAATGTTGTATTAGGATCATTCTAGTAGATGGTGACCAGCACGGATGCCATGTACAGACAAGCACGTCACTTTTATTAGAAAGAAATCTGATTTGTAATAGCAAGGGTGGATTCATATAGGTTCTGTAGCTAGCTTGTATAGAGATCACCACTGAAACCATGGCAACCGGCAGTAAACTCAAAGAAAGCGTCAGATGTTATGTTTTGTAAGAGTTGATTCAACACTGTAGGGGCTCATTAAACAACAACGCAACATTCATTCAACCGGGTACACTGAAACATCGGTTCCATGTGAATGACTTGAGTTCCGTTAACACAGTTTGTTTTTGTACATCCAACATCCCTTCTGAAGAAAAAAAAACCCCAATAGAACCCCTCAGAGAATTTGTACTGGTTTTAATGGGAATTGTAATGGTCCCTGTGGGTCTCTGCTGGTAATGTGTTGCCTTCTATTGGTGGCATGTTATGTCTAGAGGATCCCATTGGCTCCCAATAATGGTTAGCAATGGTTTTAATGGTCAGCTGATGGTTTATAATGGTATTTGTAGTGGAAACCATTAGAATGTCTGTTGTGGTGTTCTATTGTTTTGTTGTTGTTGTTGTTGTTGTTTTCCCCAGCAGGGATGACTCAATCATGTATTTCGAAATACGGCCACATGTGATTATCAGGATTTTTCATTTAATAGAATTTCTTCATGAAAGTGCTAACATCCTCGTGGGATTGTTTACACCGTGATCCAAGCGTGTCCTTGACGATTCGTTTTAAATTCAATTCAGTAATAAACAAAACGCTGAAATTATTTTTCAATTAAAAAAAAAAAAAACGACATTTTTTAAAATGTAAACTATACGGATTATGTTCTATTCAACCTGACCAGACACGTATTACTTTCTGAGATTATAGATCTCAATACAACTCCACACACCTCAGTCTGATTGTCTTGGCATCTGATACCGAGGACAAAACATTCAAAGTGCTGGTCAGAAAGTCAGTTTTGCCTGTGTGTATATATACACAGTATATAAAAGCTTCGTCTGCTCTGATCTGATCTGATCTAACCGGAATGCAAGATTAGATGACACTCACAGCGTGCTTGTTCAATGCTGTGATATCAGAGTTACCTTTTAACATTCGTGCTAACATGGATGTCTTTGGCATGTGCTGATAAAGGAGCTGGTAGTGATGGTAGTGATGCTGTGCTCATGATGCTGTGCACAGGACAGTCCAGTTGTCCTTCAGTGTAAACAGCTAGTGTATGGCTGGACAAAAATGATCAAATGGTAAAATGAATCAGCCCGCTTTATTACTCAGAAGGCGCCCATTTGTTCTGGGGGAGAGAAGAAAGAAGGGGGGAAAAAAACAACAAGGAGACAACTCTGTGCCAGCACCGTGGCCGTGTTGCCATGGCGACCGTTAACTCTTCCCTCCCACCGGCTGCAAGCCGCAACTGCACTCCAACTTTTCCTAAGTGCGTAGTGAGCGAGTGTAGTGCACAGGGACGCGTTTGGAGCGATTTTTTCTTCTTCTTTCCTAACAACCTGCTGAATGCATCTCACGCAGTAAAATCCCGGTGCACTACCCGGCGCGTGCTTCTCTATACCATGCACCGAAAAAATAAATAAATAAAACCACAGTCACATATGGAGTCCAGTACTGAGTTCCACGTGGTTCTATAACTTTAGAAACGCACCCGAACTCCTCATTAAAGGTCAGTGTGAGTGCGATAGAAAGCGCGTGGTATTCTTACCGATATCGGAGTTGCAGAAGGCGTCCTGCGGGTGCGTGAGCGCGCATGAGCAAGCCTCCAGCTCGTCCAGGCGCAAGCTGCTGAACACGAACAGCAGGCTGAGCAGCTGGCAGACGGGTTTCATTTTTCTCTTCTTTGTTGTATTCGCCTCGAATCGCTTCTTGTCGCTCGCGCTCTCGTTCCGATCCGGAGAAGTGTGCGCGTGCGTCTGCTGAGGTGAGTGCTCAGTGTGAGTGTATGTGTGAGAGCGCGCGCCGCTCGTGTTATAGGTGGCGCAGCTGTGTCACGCCCCCCACAGGCGTCGCGGCTGACAGCCAATCACAGCGTCGATGATGCCATTCCAATTAAACATGGCACTGGCATGACGTATTGAAAATTGACTTCACAACTGCCTCAAAAAAAAACAAAAAACAAAATATATTTTTAAAACCCTCTGAGAAAGAACAAACCCGTTCCTTCTCGTCTGAGGTGTCTCAGGGTTTGGAAGATATTTTTTTTTCACTATCATGAGCCTGAACCCAATTCACGGAATTGTGGTATGAAGGCTACACATCAAACCACATATTACTGCGTTCAGAAGTTATTGTCAGAATATTAGAACACACTGTCTTTCATAACTACTACAAACAGGGTTAGGGGCTTGAGGGGAAATGTGTGCTACTTTTATAGCAGTGTACTGTGTGAACAGTGGCATGAGCATCTGTGTTTAAAATGTAACTAAATTGAATGTAACTTTATCTACAACAAAAAAAATTCTATACCGGAGAATTGAATTGAACAAATACTAGACATTTGAGGTCAATTTGTGTTACATGTGTAGCCGTATACTTTGTATACAGTGGAGTGGAAAAGGGTCTGGGTGGGGGGGGGGGGGGGGGGTGGGTGGGGGGGAGAAGTAATGTAACTTTATCTATGAAAATATATTTTAAAAATCCTATACTGAAGAATTAAAAATATAAAATTGGGTGTCCCGTGCGGTATTAGTCTGAAAACGGAGCTAAAAGAAGTCCGTGGATTTTTGACATCTCGTTTAGATTAGATATGAACAGTGATAATTATTACAGCTGAGATATAAAAGCGGTTGTAGGTGGTTGAGGATTAGCTCAAACTTTCTTTATGAATTTTCCCCCCTCACTATTAATATTTTAGTTACTTGTGATAATATAAAGGAATATCTATGAAACCAAACTCACTCAAATTGTTGTTGGTAGATTGTTTGTACACACCTGAGCATCACACTCATATGTGTTTGTTGAACATCCCATTTCAGTTTTAGTCCCTCTGTGTTTGCTGTTATAATGCGCTCCACTCTTCTGGGAAGGCTTTCCACTAGATTTTGGAGCGTGACTGTGGGGGTTTGTGATCATTCAGCTACGAGAGTATTAGTGAGATCAGGTACTGAGGAGGTCTGGGGTGCAGTCGGTGTTCCAGTTCATCCCAAAGGTTTGAGGTCAGGGTTCTGTGCAGGACACTTGAGTTCTTCCACTCCAACCTTCACACACCATGTCTTCGCGGAGCTCGCTCTGTGTACAGGGACGTTGTGATGCTGGAACACGTTTGAGTCTCTTAGTTCCACTGAAGGGAAACTGTAATGCTACAGCACACAAAGACATTCTATACAGTTATGTGCTTTCAAATTTGTGGCTACAGTTTGAGGAAGAACCACATATGGGTGTGATGGTCAGGTGTCCACATACTTTTAGCCGTATAGTGTGTAAACTATTGTCTTTATCATTCTGTCACATGGGATAGACAAACTTTTGAGTCAAACAATAAATTTGTTTGACAGACATTTCCAAGATGATTTACAGCATACTATATTTACTCCTGTATTATGCATTTTTTGAGAGGTGGCATAATATTTTGACATATTTATTACACTGCGGTTTACACAGTAGTATAAGATAGATAAGATAAGATAACAATTTATTAATCCCAGGTGGTATACATAGCATCATGGCCTCTATCGAATATCAACAGATATTAAATGAAAACCTGCCTCTGCCAAAAAGCTTAAAATGGGCCATGGTTGGATCTTCCAGAAGGACAATGATCCAAACATACATCAAAATTAACACAGTTTGTTGTGCACCAGTGTGGACCTTGAAATTTGAAGTAGCTGGAGAGATTCTGTATGGAGGAACGCTCTCAGATCCCTCACCATGTATTCTCCAACCTCATCAGCGTTATAGGAGAAGACTCCGAGCTGTCATCTTGGCAAAGGGAGGCAGCACAAAGTATTGACTAAAAGGGTGCTAATAATTGTGGCACACTATATTTGACATAGATATTTCTTTTGATAAACATGTGTTTTGTTTGCAGTTGTTTGATATCCATGAGAGCAGAGTATTTTTGTGAATTTTTTTGTAACAAAAGATCAAAAGGTTAAAAAAAAAAAAAAAAAGACAATTTTTTTCACAGCCATCTTTGCTCATATTTATCAAGGGGGCCAATATTAGTTGAAAGCATATGTTCGGTGGGTTTAATATGACCATATGCAGTGTCCATCCTGGTTGTTCTGATTTGCCCTAATGTTTGGCACTGGAGAATGTTTTTTGTTGTTGTTGTTGTTTTTTGAGGTGTTATACAATTTTTGGCAAAATTATGCTAATATGTGTTTTGACACATGTCTGAGAAAATGCTGTGTGCGATTTTTATTTTCTATTAAAAAAAATTCTCTGAGGCTATATCAGCTGTGGATACTGTATATCTTGCAATATTTAATTTGATATACAGAGCTCTGTATTTGAGACTGCACTTAAGGCAAGGCGAAGAAGAAAAGTTTTTGCACTTCTCATAATCCGCCGCATTACTGTTTCCCTGCTCTTACCATTGCCGTGAAAGCAGACGAGCGTGGTCTCCCGATAAGGTAAAACTGCAGCGAACAACCCCCACCCCCAATCCTCTGCAGAGAACCTGAATTCTTGAATTAATCAAATTAGGCCTTAATCCTTTCCTTCCCCCTCCCCTTGTGTTTTATGTAAGTGTTTTTGAAGAGTAGAGCAGAGATATCGCTCCGAAGGCTTGATCCTTTGAGTTCAAGGCACAGGCTTGTGTAACACCAGTGAGAGTGATCCAAGGCACTCGACCTCTGACTCCTCAGCCCTCACATTAATTCACTCTTAGATTTGTTGTGGTCTTTAAATGGTTTGGAGGAAGGGAACATGTTTTATCATCGTTTTCATTACTAATGATTAAACTGTGTTGCTTAACGTCTAGTGGAAATATTGAACTAGTGCTATACGGGTATACAAAAATATGAGTGTTTATGTTAAACGCCCAGGAATGTTTGAATAAAAACTGAGACAAGTTGAAGTTGAAAATCTTATATACACTGTTCTGGGGAAACTACGTTTAAAGTGCCTTAATCCTGGGTTTTATTTATACTAATTTGTTCAGTTAGCTTGTCTTCTTGCTATAGGCTGCCCTGACATGTACAGTATAGACCATTCATAGAGGAGCATATAGTTTTAATCAAAGCAGTTGGCGTAATATAGGAGAATTTTCTGAGAATTATACTTGCGTACATGCATTTTGTGTGACCACGAGGCCCGCTTTACCGAAACTAACCCAATTATTAAGCAATCATGGAGTTTGATTCACTAAATCTTTAATGTTACTGTACCGTTCTAAAGTATATATCGTATACCTTTTTTTGAGGAACATTAATGACCGTTATACCATGTGCGTGAGGTAGCATGAATTGCATGAGCAATTCTGAGAGGTTTGCAAACTTTTTTTTCTTCTAAAGCATACCGACTCATCGACAAGTACACGAGGAGCACAATAATACAATGGTGTGTTGTGCAATGCATATGCCTTTGCATAAGACTGAAGTTCAACAGTTCGTGACCGTTGATGATCATGCTTATCAACACCATGCGGCAGTTTCCTCTGTGATGCTGTGTTTATTTTGAGCCCAGCTTCGCATGTACTGTATATTTTGTCTGACTTGGGATTCATATTAATGTTTAGCTTCCTTTAGGTGTTATTTCAGTCATTCTACCATCTTCCACAATTGCATGGCCGAGAAATATCATGTATATTTGCAGCATATTTGCACATTAAAATATAATTCAGCATCAGACCAATATTATTAGAGCGAAATATTGTAAAGGTGGCTGAAATGTTTCTACATACAATGGGAATAAACCTTAGCGGCGTCTATATCGGCAAAAAATTATTTTGGGTTTGTCACTATATTTGTATGGTTTTTGATGCATTTTTGAGCCCAAAAAAAGATTGTAGTTAAAAACAAATAACTGTCATAAATGCAGTCTGAACTTGTTAGGTTAATAAAAAAAAAAAAAAAAACAGCAAATACGTCAATACATTAGTACATGTATTACCGTATGTAATACAGTAATTAACATTATTTTACTTCCAGTATACAGTCCAGTCACTTCCATATAGACCACATACTGTAGTCATTTAACATAGACAGTGTCTATTGCATTATATCACATCAAGGTTGGAACATAAGGTTGGAATTTAAGAAAAGCTTTAGGGCAGATAAACATGTGCCCAGTCCATGAACACATTAATGATCACCTTTCTTATCACATACGGCATTTTACAATGTATTATTGTGGTAAGATTATATGCTTCCTTGACGCTTGTTCAAATTCATCCATCCATCCATCCATCCATCCATCCTTTTTCCCATCCATCCATCCATCCATCCATCCATTTTTCCATCCATCCATCCATTTTCCCATCCATCCATCCATTCATCCATCCATTTTCCCATCCATCCATTCATCCATCCATTTTTTCATCCAGCCAGCCATTTTCCCATTCAGCCATTTTCTCATCCATCCATCCATTTTCCCATCCATTTTCCCATCCATCCATCCATCCATCCATTTTTCCATCCATCCATCCATTTTCCCATCTATCCATACATCCATTTTCCCATTCATCCATCCATCCATTTTCCCATCCATCCATTCATTTCATCCATCCATCCATTTTCCCATCCATCCATCCATTCATCCATCCATCCATCCATTCATCCATCCATTTTCTCATCCAGCCAGCCATTTTCCCATTCAGCCATTTTCTCATCCATCCATCCATCCATTTCCCCATCCATCCATCCATCCATTTCCCCATCCATCCATCCATCCATTTCCCCATCCATCCATCCATCCATTTCCCCATCCATCCATCCATCCATTTCCCCATCCATCCATCCATCCATTTTCCCATCCATCCATCCATCCATTTTCCCATCCATCTATCCATTTTCCCATCCATCCATCCATCCATTTTCCCATCTATCCATCCATCCATCCATTTTCCCATCCATCCAACCATTTTCCCATCTATCCATCCATCCATTTTCCCATCCATCCATCCATCCATTCATCCATCCATTTTCTCATCCAGCCAGCCATTTTCCCATCCATCCATCCATCCATTTTCTCATCCATCCATTCATTTTCCCATCCGTCCATCCATCCATTTTTCCATCCATCTATCAATCATATTTTATTTCCATTTAAATTTACTTCATATTGAAACCTTTATATTTTATCGCAATGCTTGAAATCATCATCAGCTTTCCTTCTTTTATGATTATTAATATTAAGTTGTCGATTATGCAACATGTGACCTTTTAATGACCAGTACTTGGGGAAGTAGTGCCACAAATAGATCAAAAGGTTAAACAAGGGTCACCTGTAACTGCAAGAGTTTAAAAAAAATGACTATCATGTTGGTATTTAACCGTAAGTAATTATTGCAACATTGAGCTTTCCGCCGTATCGCACATGGCCAACAATATTTCAGCAATATGTGAGTTTCATAGCATGGATCATCAACAGATGCTACATTACTTTCTGCATGTTTTATTTAGCTTTCTAAACACTCGTCATATCACAGTGCATGAACATAGAAGTAAGAGAGAGGTTTTAGCCTGACCATCTTGGATGTGTCACTTATTCCAAGATTACTCTAGCTGCGTTAATGATGCATCAGCCCTGTTCTCCATATTATACCTCTTGAAATTTCACTTACAATTGTTTCTGCCATTATTCGCCCACCTCTGCTTTCTCCTTTTGCCAGCAGCACTCGAGCTGGATCATGGAAGGCTTCTTTGATCTGCAAGGCTGCTTTTGTCCGATAACATTTAGTTAGGTTTTTTTACGGAGCCGTAGAAACACCAGGGCCATTCCTAAAAAGGCAATTCAGATGTAACCCAGGGCAACAGAACCCACAAAAGGAGCTCTCTAAATTAGAGAAGATGAAGTACGCTAAGTGGGATGTCACATCAAAACCAAACCACTCAGCTTGTGCTTTCCGCTCTGACTAACCGTTCTCCCATACGTATTTAGTCTGTGGTCAGAAACGCTCTAAATTGATGTATAGCTTTATCAGGTAAGACAATGGGGAGTTTCTGAGGCGTGACAGCACGGAAACATCCAAGCAGAATTCTGATGATGTTGATAGGAGGAAAGAAAGCTCCAACTGGCCTGAGAGTAACCCGCAGTGATATAAAATTTTGAATATGCCTACAGACTTGGAAGAGTGCACTGGTCCACAATCAAGGGTTCAAAGATCAAGTCAGTCTTTTTCACTTTTTTCTTTGCCACACTGACTTAAAGAAAAGCACTTTTCCCACTGCCGCATAGATATGTTTAAACTTTACTTCCAGAGAGTAAAAAAAAAAAACAAGTCATATTTAATATGCAAACATTTAAAGGATTATTTTTTAAAAATCGTATGCTGTATTATCCCTGAAGTTGTGGACATTCGGAAATGTAAATGGCGCACTCGTATAGCGCTTTACACTGCGTCTCATTCACCCATTCGCACACACACACACTCACACACCAATGGTAGCAGAGCTGACATGCAAGGCGCTAACTTGCCATCGGGAGCAACTCGGGGTTCAGTGTCTCACCCAAGGACACTTCGGCATGTGGAGTCACGTGGGCCGGGAATCGAACCGCCGACCCTACGATTAGTGGCCGACCCGCTCTACCACCTGATCCACGTGTAGTACCATGCAAAAGTCTTTTTTTGTATACATTTTGTAGATAGTACAGTACAAAAACTTGTTTTGAGTTCCTAACATTACATTTCCAACAAAAAATTTGAATGCTACAGAAAAATGTTCGTATGTAACATATTATTTAATGGACCACTTTTCAGACAAAGGAGCATAATGGAGGCTGCTGGGATTCGCATGCAAATGAAAAGAAGATTCTCCAAGATGCTCAGTGAAACTCACAACCCAATTTCTTTAGAAAACAAAGCTGTACCCGAGACTAGTGATATAGAGTTCATCAGCCGACGGTCTTCTAGTCATTCCCAGAATTCAAACTAAAAGAGGTGAAAGTGCTTTTAGTCGTTATGGTTCCGCTTTGTGGAAGACACTGATAGATGACCTAAACTCTCTCACAACTCTTTCCTCTTTTATAAATAACCTTAAGATCTTCCTTTTTACTCAGGCCTTTGGCTTGCTTACTCTTGTGTTATACAATCTCTTTTACTTTCGCATATTTTATGTGATTTGTTTTGGGTTTTTTGTTTGTTTGTTTAGAGCATTATTATTATTATTATTATTTATTATTATTTTTTTTACATAAAATTGTGTCATTTCCCATACTTTTTGTCCTTATCGTTTTCCTTATTGACTGCCTTTCTCACTTTTTTTTATGATCAACAGCCAGCATTACACTCATCTTGAAATTCATTTACTTTCATAGAACTTATTTTAGTTTTTCTCTTGTGATATTTAGTGTTTTATTTTTGTAAAACCTTTTAGGGATGCAATTATATATTGGAAGTGCTATATAAATACTATAAAAATTATTGTTATTATTATTATTATTATTATTATTACTGTGCTTATATACATAGTAATAATGATGGAATGTGAATGGAGCATTCAATTTTGTCCTCGTTTTTATGTAGAAATTAGACATGTGGTCTGACCTTAAGAGATACTTAAAGTAGGTTCATCTGCTTCCAGTAAAGTGTGGGAATGGCTTCAGTGTGGGAGTACAGAATAATGGGGGGGAATGAAGAACAGGGCAAAGGGGAAGAAAGGACAGGGTGGGCAATAAGGACCTAAGGGAGGAAGAATGAGTGCTAGTGACTCACTGCAGTGGAAATAGTTCAGGTCAGGGGGTAGTGGGATATATGCGTCAGCCCCCGGAGGACTGGAGGTGGACCTCAACAGGGATCTCAAACAGACTAAATATAAACGTGGGCTTGGAATCTCCCTTGTTTGTCTCATTACTCACTTTTAGCTTATGCATTATGTCACATAGGTTGAAAAGGTTTTAGATTTACAACAATTACTGCCATAGTCATAGAAATAAAAGATTTATAAGTGGGTCCATCGTAGGCGTTGGGCTGATGATGGAAACATTAGAGACATCGTGGCGCACTCAAGAGTAACATTAATATGATAAAAAACGTCCAGTGAAAATAAACATGAGTGGATCACGAATTGAAATCATGTTTTGCGTAACTTCAGGGGTCCGTTCTCTACGGAGACATCCTTATATCCAGTGTCCGAGTGACATAATTAACATAAAAAAAATAACTGTGAGCCTTTTATAAGGTCATTTTTAGCAAATTTTTGTTGTCTTTGGCTCGTTCCATTGTCAGCGGTCACTCTTCACCCACACTGCTGACCACCGCTGGGTGTGTTTAAGGTCACTCAGACAAACAGTTTGTTCAGCTCAGATTTTATAGGCAGGAATCCCCTTTGTGCGCCTCTTTCAGATACATTTATTATAAGCCTGGGAAAGCGAAGACCCCATGCTACTCGAAGGCATCGCAGCTTTCAGTTCTTAACACTGATGGGAAAGTTCGGTGTTCTTCCATGATTCTTAAGCTTTGTTTGTCCTGGTGAATTTAATTGCATTTTCCCCATCCATTTATTAAGGCTTTATTGGGAAGGTTTTTTTTTTTTTTAAACTGTTATGTCTTGTCAAGCTGAAGTTTAAACAGAATCGTCCTAACTCCATGGAAATCAGTAGGTGGATGTAAGCATTGTGTTGACAGAATAGGACATGGTTATGACTAAAGGCACTGTTAATGGCTCTGTTGTGTATAGAGGGTGTTTCTCTAACTGGGACTCTTGGCGGCTTTGCTGGGCCGCATAGACACCAATGATGTTATCTGTAGATACGCCATCTTATTACGTGTATACCTACACAGGCTGTTGTGGAGCTGGGAAGGCATTTTTGTCACATACTGCTTTTAAAGAGCAGCGGTGCTTTCACCAGAGCTTTGTGTATCTGGAGAAGATGGAGGTGTCACCTTGGTTTTATTCTGGGATACTAGAGAGCTTCCTTTGGCAATGTCACACAAGCACTGAGCAGGGAACCTTACCACAAACCGTGTGGAGAAACTCGCCAAACAGGAATAAATAAAAGATACAAGAGAAAAGGATGTGTTAGGGTCTAGGATTATTTTAAAGGGGATTTAAAAACTGTACATAGAAGGTAGGAAACCGATTTATGAGAGTAAGGTGTTGATAAGATACAGTAATATGTGACGCATAACACCCTTGAACGCATTTGTTCAAATGAAAACGTACTGAATAATATAAACTCAGAGGCTCTTATGAGACCAAATCGTTTTGGGTTTTTTTTTTTTTTACCATTTTTTCACGTGAATCATAATGTAAAGTGTTCGTTGCTCTTGTGAAGTCATTACTGACTGAGAGCATACACTTGTCTGTGTCACGTGCCTAGACATCTGCGTAAAGTTCACTCGCCGTTTCACCTTGTTTCCTTTTTGAAATGCTGGTCACGGGGCTCAGATTCAGACTTTGACACTACAAGCACTTACTAGACGTGAACAAACAGGTGTTTAGACATGAATGGTTGAGACGATGCTGTAATGTAATAAGGTCAATGAAAACAGTGGTGGACAATGGCATTGTGGTGGAGTAAAAGTGGCACTTGCGATTAAGTAAGGCAATAAATAGTAAATCTGAATACAGCCTGGATGGGATGCCAGTCCATTGCAGGGCACCATGCATACACACACACACACACAAACACACTCATACATTCATTTACACCTAGGGGCAATTTACCATAGCCAATCCCCCAACTGGCATGGATTTAGGAAACTGGAGAACCTGGAAAACCCACATGGACACATTTAAACCAGAACTCAGGATCGAACCGGGGACTCTGAGGTGGCAATGTTACTCTTTTAATTTCCCCCGTGTTTGAAAACACTTCATGAATTACGAAAGCCCAATTTCTCCCACCTCTGTCCAGCATTTCGAATGCTTATGGTTACTCTTACTTAACAACCTCCCTAGATATCATTGTCTTATACCATTTCAAAATTCATTTTAAACATAAATACAGGCTCAAATAACACCACTAGAGTCTGACTGTATATAATGTTTGGTCTTAGACGGAATGGAATGTGTTTCAGCAGTGCTGTTTCACCGGAGCCCCTTCATATGACTGCAAAATCTATACAAAATATGGTTTAGTCATATTAAGACTACTATACACGTCTTGGCAGGACACCGTACACAAAACCCACAGCAAAGTGAGCCCCAAAAATAGGCCATGATGTCTGGACTTGTACTTAACTCTGAAGGGGTCACCACTTCTGAGTAGCTGTACTGATCAAAGGTAAAGAAGTAGCACTTCATGCTCACTGTTATTAAACCAAATCACTAAACCACCTGTTTCCACATGGCTGGAAGCTTTAACACCTTAGAGCCTTTCCAGTATTAGTCAGTAGACATTTTTGGGTCGCTTAGTCATCTGGCTTATACTAACTTCATTTATTTATTCATTGCGGTGACTGGTCAGTATTGATTAGCAGATTAGCGTCGTAGCATCTGTTCTCGATTCATTTCTTTGATGAGTAGAGAAAATAATTGCAGGTATTCCGGCAATAGCTTTTTCTCCATCCGCCAGAACTCGTCACATCATTTATCAGGAATATTCCACTTAGGACTCTCTCAGACCTGAAAATAAAGCACGTCTCTTCCTCACACCCGTTTCCAGTATGGATCATAATGAAAGCCAGATGAGAACAGAGTCCTGTGTAGTCACTGCAACAGGTTATTAGTCCTGTTAAAGGCCTTAGGTAGTTAGACCAGTCTGGGAAAAGTGTGACATCGCACTCACGGTTTATAGACCTCGTTTGTTATTTCCTCCCTTTGGTGAAATGAATGTGAACATACTCATAAGGTACCGACTTCAAAGGCTACACATTGATGAGAACTAAAAGCAAAGACACCTCTTAAGATAATTTTGCACTGCTCAGATAATACGCCGAGTTACTCAATGTTAGCGAAGTCTAAAAGACTATGAATGAATTATTACAATACATTGCGACGACTCATTATGGACTGAGTACTTTATTTATTTTGTGGTTTATTTTATTAAACAATGCAAAAACACCACAGTTCCACCTATACATAAAAAAATATTTATTTTTATATTTAAATTTCTATTATTAATACAATCACCTGATTCCTTTTTTTTTTTTTTTTTTTTTTGGTAATGAGTAAAATGAAAACGGTAATAGTACCTAATCGGAAATAGTACCTAATCGGTACTATTTCAAACACCAGAGTCATAATCTTGATCTCTTCAAGTCTTTTCAAATCAAGGAATCATGAGAATTTGCTTAGTTTGAAATTATTTGGGTAACTATTATTAGAAGTTCAGATCAGCATTGTAGCACTTTCCCAACTTCTGCTAGGACACAGGGAGCAAGCCTAATTAAAGCCATGCCAAGCATTAAATTTAGACTTCCTGAAGAGTTGAAAGGAGCCATGTAGACATTTCCTGAATGTCCTGAGTGATTTCTGGGGAAAAGGTTAATATCTTTCTAGATTCTCATGCAACACCCATTTCCTTTATAGTGGACTTTCATCTTCTTAGTGGACTTTCATTTCTGTCTGCCATCAGGCTACTGGGCAGTCGTGATGGTTTATAGGCACATTGCATAATAAAAGTAAAGAGATCGTAAAGAATGAATGGATAGGGCATGTGGACAGAAGACTGCCTCACCCTCTGGTGCTGGATTTGCGGAATTTTCCTAGTAGACCGCACGACATGGGATTTGAAAAGCAAAGTCGGTTATAAGAAGTTGATTGTTAGAGCATATCTCCTTATAAGTTATGGTTTTAATCAGCCAGACTAAACCATTTTCCAGCTTATGTAAGAATCTCACACTACGCAAGGATCTGTAGTAAAAGTATTAACAGCTTGCGGTATATAAGAGGGACGGTAACAGAAGCATGACCGACAGAGGTGTAGGACACACGTGCGTATTTAACACGTGTTTATTAGAATTAGGCCAATACTCCTAGTCAGTACATTAGGCCGGTTTCTTAGCAGACAAGGTTATCGAGTTCATTTCCATCATCAGAGACCAGACGATCACACCTGGAGCAAAACCGGAGAAAAATCAGAACAACAAGGACAAGAAACAAAGGAACCATGGAACAATGGCTTATGATCACAGTGGATAGAAAAGGTTGACGTCCAAATTAGAGACAATAGTTGGAACAAGGCTAAAGAAAGGGATTAAACTATAATAAAACTCTAAGCATACATTTTGAAGCATAAGCAGAGACGTACTGTGTTACATTTACAGCATTACCAGTTGTTATAGATTTGCAATGATATCAGTACAGTTGTATGCAAAAGTTTGGGCAACCTTGGCCAAATTGCATATGTTCTTGATTTTTGAATTGAAAAGATGCTTCAGACATATTTTTTTGTGAGTGTGGCCTAAGAGTTCTATTTTTTTTTACTTCATCAGTCCACAGCACTAGTTTTCAGAATGCCTCTGGCTTATCTCGATATTGTTTCGCATGCATCAGACACTCGCGTTTGTGATGAGGTGACGGATAAGGTTTCCTTCTGATGACTCTTCCATGCAGATCAAGTTTGTGCAAGCAACACTGCACAGTAAAACAATGCACCATCACTCCTGTTCCAGCTTAACCTTAATGTCATTTCAGAATTTTGCTTTGTATTCCCAGATTTTGCCTTGATTCCCACAGTTCCCCTTAACTGCCACTTCTTCATGACACTTCAGACGGTGGAAATCCTGAGCTGGATGCATCGTGATTTGTTTTTATAGACTTTTTCTGCTTTGTAGGCATCACTTAGCTTCAATTCACAATCCTCAGTCAACTGTTGAGAGAAGCCCATTGTTGTTGAGTGTTAGCACAAGTTTTCTATACCTAATGAAAATTCTTGATCTGAGTAGCAAGTCCTAATAAGTCAATTAAGGCCTAATGAGTAAAGTAAGTTCTGGAGATTTTCCAACTGGAAGGGTGGCCAAACTTTTGCACATGCATGAATATTTTATTGTTTTCATCAAATATAAAGTAACTGTGCATTAAGATTTGCAGATAAATGATCATTTTTTTTCAAAAATGCTGAAGCATGCTTAGAGGCATGCTGTATGTTACATTTAGGAAGTTAGCAATTGTTATAAAGTGAGAGTTCATAATTGGAATTAAGGTGGGACAGTATGGTGGAGCCAGGCTGGTAGGGTTCGCAGCAATATGTATGTGTAGCTGGGCTTGCAGGGCCACCTAGAGGTGTACTTACAGACCCTAAAGACAGGTCTTGCCTCTGGGACTGGTATGCTGGGGTTCCACAAGGTCACAAGTCAATTCAGTCGCAATGCAGGTTTAAGGAAATAGGCCGGACGGTCTGGGAATTCAAATGGCAGTGGGTCGGAACTTGCAGTCAGATACAATTCTGGCACTGTGCTAAGTGATACAGCACCATTTTAGTACAGGCATATTAATTTCTGACCACAAGAATAGCAACTGAGCACAATTGGGGATAAAGTGGAGTACATCAGCCAAGTCATTGATACGCCAGCATTCTACCACTGAATATAGCTTGAAAACAGAACTCTTTTTTTATATATATATATATATATATAATGCTCTGATAGTTCTTTGGTACTGAAACTAAGACAAGCATATTAGAAGCCTTTATTTCTCACATATACCTTACAGTACATTGGAATTTTTTCTTCGCTCAGCCCAGCATGTTAGGAAGCTGGGGTCAGAGCACAGGGCTAGCCATGATAAAGCACCCTGGAGAGGGTTAAAGGCCTTCTGGAAATGTTCAACGCCGGCGGTTTGGCGCTGCAGTGCCGAACCTAGAGCCTTAACTACTAGGCATGTTCAAAATGTCAAAGTGAAAAATAAATAAATAAAACTAATCCGTGAGAAAACAGGTTTTCCGGAAGATCTGCTTCCTAGTAGTATATCTGCTCTTGTCATGTAGTAGATGAAGTATGAATCCTGTCCTGATATGAGTTCCGTTTTCTTTCAATGTGATTCTTCTACTTTAACGAGAAGGACACTTGAAGCTGTATAACTAAGTATAATCTCATTTGTCTTATGATTTACGTCAACTGTCACTTTTACTACCAGCGTTTAGGAGATTCCAGCCATGCGTGTCTGAAATGTGTAAGTGTTTACCTCTTTGCTGCAATCAATGGGCCGCTTTTTTGAGTACTTGGAATGTCACACAGAGGTGTTTCAGCATTAGGGAAGTGAGTCAGAAATATAACCTACTGGATCCACTGTCTGTCTCTCTATTACTCCTTCTCTTAACTCGGTACACTTCCCGCACACACCCACACACACACACACCCGTGCATGGTCTTTAGGTGTAGGTTGTTTGATTTGGGAAGGCGGAACAGTTGCTGGAACACACTCAGAGCTTGCTATGTCTGCACAGTTTACTGCAAATGACGGAAAATCACTCCGTAAAACAGAACCCAGACTCGTGACGTCAGTCACCGCATAAACTGGATAGCTGCTTTTGTGCCCCACCATTACTGTATAGCTTGAGTTATTGGTGTGAAAATGGGGGGGGGGGGGTTTAAAATCTTTCCAGACAGTTGTTCATTTTCTCAAACACAAAAGTCCTGGTGTGCAAGCAGACATAAAGGAAGCCGTGGAAATACTTTTAACACGGTGCAGGCAGTTCAAAGTCTGTTGGGAATATTTTTCGTATTTGTGCTTATTTTTTTACTTTCTATATAGATATATCAGTGGGCTGAACCATTCAGTTATTTTACTCGTTCTCGAACAAATTAGCAAAACGTCGAAACAGTGAAACACTGATTCGTCTCTACCACTTCCGACATCATTCTAACTTTGGTGCGAGACATTCCAGACTTTTCCACCGCATTATTTGTTCCGGAGCATTCCGGCTCCCGGAGGCAGGGAAGTGGTGCTCACCCTGCAACTGTCGTCAGGGCCACAGGAATTCTGAGAGGAATGCAAGCAAATGGAGATGGAAATCTGTAGATATTATTTCTGTGGGTGTAGTGCGTCACTCATATTCTCAGCAGGAGTATCCTGTTATGCTCTGGTTCACCCCTTTCTCTCTTTCTCTCTCTCTCTCTCTCTCTGTTTTTTGTGTGTGTGCTGGACTTTAACACTGTTAAGACAGATGAAATGGTTCGTGTGTGTGTATACTTACGTGTGTGGGTGTGTCTGTGTTGAGGGGGGGTATAAGTCTGTCTGAACAGAACAGTGCATTTTTGTTTATACCGATTAACGGTTAAGTTGACTTCAGAAGATAAAGGAAGTGAATGTTAACACTGCAGCGCTAAAGCATTAAACCTTCCTCAGTCCTATGTCAATTAGTTTGACACTAGCCAATCAAGGGCGGTTATGATGTAATTGTGTGTTTGATGTATGTGTGGTGTTCTTACAGCAGTGGTGCAAAACACTGCCCTTCCACAATAATATCTAAATGGGCATACAGAAATAAATACCCTTACAGAATAATGCAATAAAATATTGTTAATATGCTCTTCTCTATTGCATGTCCCACAGTCAAACCCCTGAACTTACACTGAAACGTAAAAATACATACATTTATTTATGGATATTTACACTTTTTTCCTGTTGTCTTTTAAACATTAAGAAATTAAGCTGAAATGTACTTTTTTAATGGACTGGCACGCTGTCCTGGGATAGGCTCCAGGTTCCCCGTGACCCTGAAAAGGATAAGCGGTATAGAAGATGGATGGATGGATGGATGTACTTTTTTAAAATGTATATACTCATTTTAAAAAATGGAAAATATGTCAATACTATTTACACACATTCAACTACACTGTATTTTCCCCCACTTATAAATATTCGCCCAGTACGAAGTATTATTATTATGAGTAGATGTCCTTCAACATTTTGTCATACAGTCCCCTCCAAAACTATTGGAACGGCAAGGCCAGTTCATTTGTTTTTGCTGTAGACTGAAGACGTTCGGGTTTGAGATAAAAATATGAACATGAGAAGTGAGTTTAGAATTTCAGCTTTTATTTCCTGATATTTATATGTCGACGTGTTAATCGACATAGAACATGGCACGTTTTGTATCGGACCACCCAATTTGTAGGCGAGCAAAAATATCTGAAGATGTGACTGACAGGTGTTTCTTCTGACCCAGGCGTGTCTTGTTAGATTGAATGTTTAAACAATAAATCGCTCTGAACATCTACTCTTGGTTTGAGCCTTCAGTTTCACCTGTGAAGACTGCGCTTGTTGTTAAAAAGGATAAACCAGCAAGAAGATCATAGAGCTGTCTATCGGAGAAAAGCAAGCCGTTTTGAAGCTGAGACAAGATGGAAAATCAATCAGAGGCATTCCACAAACATTGGGCATAGCTAATGTAGCAATTTGGAATGTCCTGAAAAAGATAGAAACCTCTGGTGTATTGAGAAACAGATGATGAATGGATCGGCCAAGGAAAACCACGACAGCTGATGACAGAAACATTGTGAGAGCTGTGAAGAAAACCCCCAAAAACAACAGTCAGTGACATCACCAACATCCTCCACAAGGCAGGGGTGAAGGTACAGAACCACAATCCACTGTTTGAAGAAGACTTCGAGAGCAGAATTATAGAAGCCACACCACAAGATGCAGTCCACTCATCAGCAGGAAGAATCAGAAAGCCAGATTGGAATTCCCAAAGAAATATAGAGAAAAAGTTCTGGAACCGAGATGAACCTCTAGCAAAGTGATGGAAAGGACAAAGTGTGGAGAAAGAAAGGATCTGCTCATGATCCGAAACGTACAAGCTCTTCTGTGAAACATGGTGGAGGTAGCGCCATGGCTTGGGATCGCGTGGCTGCTTCTGGAACATTCTCACTCATCTTTATTGACGATGTAACTCATGAGGGTAGCAGCAGAATAAATTCAGAAGTCCACAGAAAGGCATCCAAATTAATGGGGGGGGGCAGCAGACATTCATTCATTCATTCATTCATTCATTCCTTCATTCACAACAACCAAGTAGCGGTGATCCATTTATACATTGTAATGTGTTTGTATATGAGTATATATGGATCAATTCCGTCCTTTTATTTCTTTATATTTCCAATTCTGATATTGGCAAAATTCAGGGAGTTGTCTGAAATTGCCTAAAATTGTGAAAAAGCATCAAAAGATTTGAATGTATCTGTAATGCTTTTGTCGATGTTTAGTTACAACTTCTTTTTTTTTTTTTAAATTCAGTTTTAATTTAAAATGTTTCACGTTACTAACCCTTCATTCACATGACTGAATCTGTAGATCGACCCCTATAGGAGAGGGAAGTTTGTGCTCTCCTCCAAACGTCTCACATGAGCAGTAGGTCGAAAAGACGAACAATATGCCTTCTATATCTCTTCCTACGTCTTCAATTTGTTCTCCGTGTTTGCATTTTTACACCTCGTCATCTTCCCATTTTTCTCCATCCAGCTCAGTTTTTTGCGTATGCCTTATGGGCATTAAGAGCAAAGCAGAGGCCGTCCAGCCAAGAATTCCCTCCTATAATTCTATTATCACTTCTCAAAATAAACTGTTCAATGGAGATAACAATCAGGTATACAGTATGATTACAGTAGGAGTAGAGACATCTGTCTGATTTCTACTTCGTCTGGGGATTAAGACATCTGGGCGGAATCACTAGAGTGTACTTTATGGTTGGCGTCTTAAAGGTCCCCGACACGACGGCAGATTGATCATTCCAGCTGCTTTGTTTTTACTAACAGTCATACTGAATGTTATTGATGTTGTACTTTTATTCCGATTGCATTAGATGCAATCCTTCTCCTTTCTCCAACACCCATCCCAAACTTTGCGGTCTGTCCATCCCTTTTCCAGGAAAACTTTTCTTTTTGTGTCATGATAAAACCGACATTCTTCCCAAAATACCTCACTACCTAAACACCAGCCTTTTTTTTTTTTTTTTTTTTTTTTTTTTTTTGGGTTCCTTCAATGGCTTCATTCATCAGTGGAGTCATGAGTTTCTCCAAATTGTGCGGAGGTATTTCTGGCTTTAGGACTGGTGTGTGGTGGAGATGCAGAAGTATATAATAAAGTCTCCAAATAGACATACCGATTACCATTATAGATTGTGTGTGTGTGTGTGTGTATGAGAGGGAGTAAGACCACTGAACCAGGGTAC
Source organism: Ictalurus punctatus (assembly GCF_001660625.3). Taxonomy (NCBI): domain Eukaryota; kingdom Metazoa; phylum Chordata; class Actinopteri; order Siluriformes; family Ictaluridae; genus Ictalurus; species Ictalurus punctatus. The sequence continues at coordinate 8,650,197 of NC_030434.2, read as the reverse complement.
TGTGGTAATGCTTATGACTATGAGCTCAGAGGACAGTGACTGGCTTGAACCATGCAGCTTAGCAGCTCATATCGTTGAATGCATTACAGTAAACTCTGGTTAAAACATTGTCTAATTACAGTTTACACTCTTCTCTGATGTGTGTGTATGGTCTTTTTCCCCACAGATGCCCACTCCGACATTTCCAGTTGTAGTAAAGATGGGGCACGCCTATGCAGGCATGGGAAAGGTAAGGATTATGAGTCTTTAACGGAAGCTCAGATTCAAAGCACAGGATGGATCTAGACCTCATTCCTTATTTGGTCTTAGCATCTAGAGTGGAGAAAGGTAGGTTACAGATCCACCTGCTTGGTGGATCACTAGTCCACTTTCCTGGAACTAGCGGTTCCTAAAGTGCTAATATTAAACTGATATCGAACCTCCATATATGTATTCATGTATTTACATTCAGTTACATTCCTAGTAAGATCATAGAGCTCTAATGCATACACTATAACGTACCTTTCTACTTCCTTACTAGGAATGTAACTGGATGTAAATACATGCCTTGATTTGAACAGATAGTGTGTTCTGAATTAATATAAATAGAGATACAAATAGGAGGTGCGCTGTTTGCTGGTTTTTGTTTGTTTTGGTGGGTTTTTGTTCTCCAGAAAGCTTCATGTTGAGACTAGATGTGTGCATCAGGACTTTGATCTCAGAAACAAGACAAAAAAATGTCGAGATTGAAGGGCCCGAGTATGAATCTCATTCATTCTTCTCTGTGGTTAGTCACTTTAGACAGAAGATAGAAAGGTCTACAGGGAATCTGGTTCAGGAGTTGAATGAAGTTCTGTACTGCAAATTGCTTTTCGTTGTTACAATTTGTGAAAAAATAAAAAATAAAAAATGGACTTCTTTTTTCGGCAGCCCTGCTTTTCCAGTGTTTCCGGGGGTATAATATAGGTAGACTTCACGTTAAAAGAAAAATAGAAATTAATAAAACCTTCCGGTCTTCCTGATTTGGGAGCGGGGAAATCATCCGTGTTTTACAGCAACTGTAATTATGTATCCTTTATATCTATGGTCACAAACCAGCCGTGTTTGTTCACCGTTCGCTCGCATCACATCTGCCTTCTGTAAGCTTCTGAAGGTTTTTTATGAAGACACTTAGGTCTTTGAAATTTAGAATCTGGCAGGTTGCATGTCCTTTTTTTAGAAATCTGGAAAATTTTGTGAAAAAATCTGCAAGGCTTTCTGGCTTGTGTACATTCTCTAGCACTTGTGCAGTCAATATGTCCGATTGGCTTTGCGTCTCTGTGTGCAGACTTCTGTGTTCTGCCATGGTACACGGAAGAACTGTAAATAATTCTTACTGGACAGTGTACTCGGTAGCCGTTGAACTGATGTTATTGACAGTGAGTATACATCTCACAATGTCTCACAATGCCATATTAAGGCTCTTTTAGCTGGTAACAACTGACATGATGTTATTGACCTCCAATTTTTTGAGCTGCAGAGTTGTAAAACCTGCCCACCTTTGACTGAGGCTAGAATTCTCCCGCACTACTGGTGCGACGTGTTTCGGTGGTTTGGTCAGTGTGTAAAACCTACTTCTTTAGAAATAGTTTGACCATACTTGAAGGGCTCTCACTTGTCCGATATGCTTAATTCGTGATCGAGAAGAGGCGCTCATCCAGTTCCTCCTGAGCCCGTGTGCCAAGGACCTGCCCATGCACCAGCAGCACGTGTAGCAAAGTGTTTTTATGAATTTCTGACAATGGCATTTGCGCAAGCTGGACTTGCCTTCTCATTTCTGTCAATACACCCAATGATTTCTCATGCCCTGTTGCTGTGGCTTGGAGCAATTGAATATCCCGTCTTGGGCATTATCTCCTTGATGTCCAAGAGCAAATGGTGTTACTGATACAAGTTACACTACAGTAACAAACCAGTGTGTTAAGCGTTCTTTTATATCCACAGTATGGATTTGCCCTCAATGCTTTATCCATTTGTACCTCTAGTGAAGCCAACGGTCTCTCTACTAACGGGACTGATTTCAGAGCTATAGTTTCCGCACCGGTTGTTGACGCTATTAAGCTCGCTCTTATACGGGGTCAAAGCTTCCCTGTGCTTGGAAATGTGTACGAAATCTTCTTAATAGTAGTAGTGTACTAGCCCAGCCACTTGCTTGGGTCGATGGGTCAGGCATTTAATCGGTTGCATTAGGTGGAGGATCAAGCTTTAGTTTTGGCAGCCATGATGCCAGCTTTCAGCGCATTAAATGCTGCTGTGCCATGTCCTGGGGTTTCACCCTGACTGTCTGAATGTGCCATTGGTGGTCTATCAGCACTGTGCTCCAAGGTTGGCCTCTGTCAGTTGTTGTTTTTCCTTTGATCAAGCTTGCCTTCTTTCGCCTAGTGGGCCTTATAGTCACAATTATTTCTGTGTCTTCCTGCCTCAAAGGGGGAGGTTATACAGAAGGCAGCAGTTCTTCAATAGCCTGTGAATCATGCATTTGACATTATGCTAAAATTGTGTCAAATCTATGTAAGTGCTCGACTTCGTGGTGCAGATTTTACGATAACAATTTTCTTAAGTGTTTGTGGGCGCTTCTCAGTGACTTAAGCTTCCTCAGCAAGATGAGAATGGGAACGAGGATGAGTATAATGTAGCAGGGACCTTTTATAGGTTACACCCATGAGTTTGTTATTAGTATTCAGCTTGGAAATGACTACATGGGAAAACTCCACTAGTGCCGTGAGGAAACCGCCATGGCGGGCCAGAGCGTAATGAAGTACAACTTCATTCAGACACCTCACAAAAAATAATCGTAAATCACACTTCCCATTATAACAAATCCATTAAACACCTGTTTTAGGTCTGTTTTTAACCTCAGTCTAATCCAACTCTCTGACCCCAGTGTACAGTAATTTATAAATGTACCGTATATATCTTTGTATGTGTATGATATGTGTATATCTATATTTTGCCTGCATGAACTTGGTCCACTTGGCCATTTAGATTAGAGAGAATCAATACAAAGTCATTCTCGTTGCTCACCTTTATCCTATTATGAAACATTTCTATCCTGATATGATATGAATCCAGATAGAAATGAGTCCTCCTTCTTTGGTGTTGCCTCTCCCAGGATGATAATATTTGCAACCTAAAATGTCTGAAGGTCTTGTGGATGAGAGTCACTACAACAGCTTCAACACACCTTGACACCTGATTTTATAAGTCTCTGGAACTGTACTGAAGGCACTGAAGAACCTGTAATGAACACAAAAGAGATTCCTTCAGATGGTCCAAATTGGTCCAAAACCTCATATTGGTTTCTGATTAATTTCATGCTGAGATTAAGTTACTGTGAAGGCAATAGCATATCATTGACAGCATTTTCACACTCATCAAACCATTCAGTGACCAGTTGTCTTTTGTGAATGAGGAAATTGTCGTCCTGGAAGAGACCAGTCTGACATTTTTCCGTGTCGGTAGGTCAGTGGCTATGCTTTTTTTTTGCCTGACTGAACTCTCAAATATACAGTATTTTTGCATTCTGCATTTTCTGTACGAAAAAAAAACGGAATATTTCCGACCAAAAATGTAATGTTACAGAAAAATTTTAAACGTTTTAAATATAGTAAACATAAAGAAGGCTGTTGGGCTTTCCCTGCAAAAAAAACAACAAAACAAACAAAAACAAAACTAATGTGGAACGTCAAAGATTCCAGAAGTACTGTGGCAGATTCTCCAAGATACACTATGAAACTTACCAGCCAATTTACTTATAAAACTGCACAAATTTGTTTTTAAAAAAAGCAAAGGGTTGGCACACCAAATATTGACTTTGTTTAGTTTATTCCTGTTTACTGCTAAAAAAACAAAAAAATGTATATATATTTTTTTCTTATGTTCATTCATTTTAATGCATTTTTTGTGCCTAAGCCTTTTGCATTTAAAGGCCTTTTGTACTGTATATTTGTCTTCATAATGAAGGGTTGATGCACTGTAACCGGTTCTTGCTGACACTACGACCACGTCCTTTATCAGTGACTATGAACAGTCGCTCTTCTGTTTTTCTTCTGTTTTCATGCAGCTTATCTGCAGCACCTTCAAAACACTGAATATCAACATTCTGCTGCAAGCGTATGCTATACGTTCCCATAGTAACGCTTCCAAGCTTTCCCTCGAATGCTCTGTATGAGACCTTCTGCCTCAGAGCTTGTAAGTCACAGGGAAACGTGGTACGGTAAAGTGGGTATTTTCAAAAGTTTCATAGGTGGTAAATTCTTCAGACTGCCGAGAATATGGAGTCTTTCCAAGTTTTGAAAATATTCACGTTACCGTGTGGCTCAACCCATAAAGTGGTGTTTGCCATAAAGAGGAGGAGTTTTGTATAGCGGGCAGCCAGGATTTTGCGATCGCATAAATGAACGCAAAATCGAGCAAACTCCGCGATATTCGGAGGAGCTTGCAATTTTTCGGAATCACCGCAGATTTTCCGCAGATTCGGACCAAGACGCGTCATGTGACATCATCACGACGCGCATTCAGATAAAAGGCCTCTTCGGTTCACGTCACGTGCGTCGAACATGAGTACGGACATCACCGGGGGGGAAAAAAACATTGGTGCAAATTGTGATTTCGCCAGTTCAAGTAGTTTTCAACTGAAAAGAGCACAACTCCATTTTTGGAGTTGCATCGCAAATTTTGAAAAAAGCCGCAGCAAAATAAAGAGTTTTTGGCCGCAACAGTCACAGAAAAAAACCCCTCTGCAAAATCCTGCACGTACTGAACTATACTGTATATAACCTACTACTCTATATACAGTTTATTTCACTTGTCATGACAAAGACTATAACCTTCAGAATCAAAAACACTGCTCGAGCTCAACTATGACAATATTCCACACAGTGCTTTTCCATGTTTATAATAAATATAATATAATACTTATATATTTAGTACACATTTTGGTACACAATATTGTCATGGGTAATTTGAATGCACAGTTAGTCTACACCTCCATACATGCCTGCAGATGGTGTGTGTGTGTGTGTGTGTGTGTGTGTGTGTGTGTGTGTGTGTGTGTGTGTACACTAAGTTCTGTTTACATTTGTCAGACAGGGATGGAGGGTGTGGATTTCTAACTTTTATGATCTCAGTCCAAATGTCCCTGATGGCAGGGAGGTTCAGGGAATTTCCATCTCAGAACACTCTAGAAGAGTCAGATTAGACAATTATCCAATCATCCAATCCAAATCCCAGGTTTATGCAACAGTGCATGATGCAACTGCAAACCACATATGAATCTTTTTCTTTTTTATTATTTATTATAATATTATTTCTTTTGTTTGTTCTTCATCCGGCCTGTCCGAATGCTCTTTATAATCAGAAAATTACATGAATTCTGTCACGTGATGATAAAGATTTCTCACCTCAACTTAAGAACGCTTTGAATCACTATTTGAATTCATTTGTTTAATAATTATTTTTTTAAAAATTATGCTCTAAAGCCCTTTCTATTTATAATAGAGAAGGCTGAATAAAATAGGAATGGACAGTATATTGCTACACAAAGCACCCATTACCTGACCACATCCTTCTCATTCTTTGTAGCGCACGTGACCGTGCTCGACCCCGGTGACCCGATCGTGAGATAAGAACACTGCAGAAACAACAGCGAGGGAGGGAAATCCTCCAAAGGGGTTGCATCTAACATCGCTCTGTTTTAGTCATTGCGGTGTATTTTTAGTCATTGCGGTGTGTTTCTCAGGAGAGTATATTCAGGAAAATGTCAGATATGTAACCACATTTTAAAAGATCTCTGCGATGAAATAAGAAGGTGTGGTTGATTTACTCCATGTAGTGCTGACCGTTCTGATGAAGTTAATATTTGTAACAGCTATAGTTAATGAACGCCTTAAGTTGAAGGTGTTAAAGTGGTTCGCTTTAAAAATACATTAATGATCTGCCTTATTTACAGCTCTTCCAGTCTTCCATTTTGAAGCTTTTTAGTTTCCTTTCCTTGTGGGATTTTTATGTGTGTGGCATCCTAGGACAAAATTTTAGCTGTTTTTTTTTTTTTTTTTTTTCTTTAAATATTGCTTTGAACATATTTGACCTCCCCATGATTGCAGTATTCTCTTCCAGCACAGTTTCATTCTACAAGCTCTAGTTATTACTATTTCCCTTAGTTTCATACGTCAGCAGCTATTATGCATATTTGTGCTGTATTTTATTCTTTTATGGTTTGACGCTTTTACTAGCTCTGCTTTCCAGCTGCCTTGTTGTGTCCTTGTGTACGTACAATAGCTACAAATGAGCCTCCGCTTATGTTTCCTATGCGTGGTAGATTAAGCTGGAGAATTCGACCGACTTCCAGGACATCACCAGCGTGGTGGCTCTCGCCAAAACGTACGCAACCGCAGAGCCTTTTGTCGACTCCAAGTACGACATCCGGATCCAGAAAATTGGCAACAACTACAAAGCGTACATGTAAGGACGGGTTTATTAACTTTGTAGGTGTTTACGCGTGTGTGTGTGTGTGTGTGTGTATGTCATGGTGGTGTTTCCCTGCACTTCAGTCCTGTTTTGATATATATTTCTTTCACATTCTATCTTATTATGTGTGTTCATTCAGTGCGGAACAAGTTCACAACAAAACACACCTATGAAAGTATAGCTTAGGACGTAAGTACATTTAAAATTAGCTTGAGGTATGAAACCTCAGACTTTATAGAGACAGATACTCAGATAACTGTGTGTCAGTGCATGACCATGAGAAATGGTACACCACGCGTTTACCGAATAAGCATGATAGACTCACTGCACTGCCGTAACACAGGACGCTACTCTCCCAGCGCTGCGCCCTGCTGTGGCATCCTCCAAGGGGAAACAGTGGCGTCTCCATGGGCCTGTCCTAACTATTATGTGGCTAGCCTCATCACCCAGAGTCGCCAGCGGTGTGGCACTGGACAGTTGCTTTCCTACACACATTCCCTTCCCAGTCTCGCTCTCTTGCTGATTGCTTTAAGTGTTACCCGTTGAAGCTGCCTGTAGTTTTCCAGTTCAGCGCACCTACTGTACAACAACATGCTCAAAGCCGTAAATGCCCTATGATTTACCGTCAGTCATGTGCTGGTCATGTGTTACACAATTGACCATTATGATCTACATGCACAGTGTTGTGATTTCATACACGCAAGACAATCTGTTGTCTTCTACAGAGTTTCAGGAGACAGTTAAGAACCTTTTAAAGGCAGTGATCAAAACCGAACATAGAAATGTATACTTTTTTTTTATTATTCTTAAAAGGTCTAAGACATTCAGTCATCTTTAATAAGCACCGTAGCCTGGTTTGCGTCGTTGTGGATCTGGAGCCTATCCCGGGAACGCTCGGTGCGAGGTTGGGCAATTTGGGCACCTAGGGGCAATTTCATCTAGCCAATCCACCTACACGCACGATTTTGGACAGTTGGAGGAAACCAGACAACTTGGAAGATCGTGAAAAGCTCCGCACCGGATCGAACCCTGGAGCTGTGAGGAAGGAATGTGTCACCATTTCCTTTACTGTCATGATTAACAGAAATATTTGTGTTTGTAGATTTCGAAGAAGAAAAAAATGTGATCCTCGGGTTAACTTAAAGGGTTAAATCTAAGAAGGCCTTAAATGGCATTTGTTCGCTAGCTGTTTTAGGATGAGTGTTTACCTTATTTTAAAAGCCTAGGTGTGAGTTGTGTTTGATACTGAAGGGTGTCCTTAAAGAAGAAGATGACATCCTGCCCATGATCCATGGCACAATCGTGTGAGAAGATCATAAAGCAGTTATCAAGTGATTAAACACTGAAAGAAGACTTGTGTCTCGATCAGATTTAATGGAATAATGTTTTCGCCCGCCGTAAGTAAGCAGACTGTCCAGTCATTTACGCGTTAAAAGCGCTCCTTATGTTGCTATGACGACCACTGATTTCATGATTGGCATAAATGCGTACCATTCCCCCGTGTGTGTCAGGAAGCGAGGGAAAGTGCGGAGAAAGAGCGAAAACACTCATCTGCTCAAATAAACAATGTCCAGCCACACATCAGTGCCTCTTCCTGTTTTAAACATACCAAAAAAGAAAGCATGAGCAACACCCTTCTGGCTTTGAACTAAACCGAACAATAAGCCCACTAAAAGACCCTGCAATCAATCACTTATCTTCTGCTCACTTCCACACCAGTTTCCTTTAGTGCTTGTCAGTATGATCCATGGCCTTGTTGAAAGCAGGTTTAGAATTTCTCAAGGTTTGGGAGCAAAAAAAAAAAAGACTTAAGGAGTGATGACAACTTTATCCACGGTTTACTTTACCTTGTTGTTTTTTTGACCCCTTTCTGTTTTGTCTCTTTGTAGGAGAACCTCCATTTCAGGTAACTGGAAGGCCAACACCGGGTCTGCTATGCTGGAGCAGATCGCCATGACAGATAGGTGTGTCTGTGTATCTGATGATGAAGTATATATAGAATGTGCATATACTATAGATGAACAGTCAGACAAATAAATAAAGATGCTGAATAATAGACGGGACAGTTGATTAAGTAACTGAACGAATCATATGTGGATAAGGAAAGTTTGTTGATCGGTTTGCTTTATGTAGTTCTCGTATTCAAAAAAAAAAAAAGGGTCATCGGTGTTTCTAATGGCCTCGGATTTTTTTAGGTATCGTCTGTGGGTGGACTCGTGCGCTGAGATGTTTGGAGGCTTGGATATCTGCGCTGTGAAGGCTGTACATGGAAAAGATGGCAAGGATTATATTATAGAGGTACATCGCATACATAAACATTATAAACGTCAAAACAGCACACAGGACTCCAGGGACATTTGAAAGCACATGTTCCAGTGTGAAGTTCATATCTGTTATTCTGTAGTACTTTAGGCTTGTTTTGTCTGTATTTAAGCATGTTGACATTTATCTCCTTGGTTTAGCCAAAACAAGCAAGCAAAGTGGCACTGAGACCGAGTTTAAAGAGTTTGTCTCGGATGCACTAGGCTCCCTGATGTGCTATTAGTTGGGTGGGTCAAGTCTGATTCAGACTCCGAATTATTTCAAAGTAGTACAAAGCAGCTCAGCAAACAAAAGCAGTAAAGTGAAACTCCAGTCTACTGACCGGTGGAACTTTGCCTGTAGAATCTATTGTACTTCAAGAGCGAAAAAAAAAAAAGTCTATCCACTTTGATGTCACGATTCCCTCAACCCCCACCCCCCCTTCTTGAGTCATAGAGAATTTGGGCATTCGTGTTACGGTGTAATTGAATTGCGTCTCTCGCCATGTAGTAATTTGTTAGCTGTGGCTTTAAGTCAGTATTCAGCAGTGCACGAGCTTAGATCCAGCCCGTCATTTCAGACTTCCTACACAAAGCTCTGTTTAGACTGGAGAGATGATAGAGGAAACGATAGCTAGTGTAGTGTAGATAGCGTAGTGGGCCGCAGCAACTTGATAATGAAAAAGCGAAATAGATGTTCAGATTAGTTACACGATGTTCAGCGGAGCCAGAAGTCGAACGCGCCAGTAGCGTGATAGAGATGAAGATATTGAGAACGGAAAGGCTGTGAAAAGGTGTGTTCAGATCTTCCGAGAGCTTAGGGATCATCTGGAAATGCTTCACTCGATGTTAGACGTATTTAATCAAGTACATTCACCGTGTGAAACTTTAAAACCTGATAAAAGTCGGTGGAGATGTTGTAAAGTAGAAGGCGAGGGGAAGAGAAAACGTGGCCGATCCGGTCGGAAAGGGCTGCAATGACGGAGAATAGGTTTTCCTGAAGATTTTCTCTTTAGTCGTTCATGTTCTAATAATATGTCTCACCTTTCCATAGTTCACAGCTAGATAATGGATCGGATGAGGCAATCCTAATGTGAATAGAAAGATCCAGAATGTGAGCACAAATGCACGACTAGTAAATATTGTTCGCTGACACGTGTATGTTATCTCAGATTATAAAATGAGACTTAACGGTAAGTTCATTTCCTACTTATTCATACATTCATCTTAAGAAATAACTGCTTCATCCTGGGCAGGGTCACAGTAGATCTCGAGAGCGAGGTATGAACTCATCATGGATGGATCTTCAGTCCATCACAGGACACTACATTCACACATTCATTCACACCTAGGGGTCATTTTTAGAGTCACCAGTCCATCTACTGGCATGTTGTTGTTGTTTTTGTTTTTTGTTGCGGGGGGGGGATTATTGATTGGAGGAAACCAGAGAACCCTGAGGAAACCTACATGGACATGGGAGGAACATGTGAAGTTCAGCACAGACAGCAGCCCAGGATTAGTCTCAAACAGGGGATCCTGAAGCTGTGAGGTGGCAATGCTACCCGCCTTCCCTAATTTCTTATTGCCGATATTAAATGAACAGGTCTTAAAATAAAGATAAACGTCCTCGGTTTTGGCGTATCGATTAAGGTGATCAAGTACGCCACATATTAATTAACAGTGTTCTGGGAGATTTAGGGGGCTGTGAGATGTGTGTAGCACAGCGTGATCAGATTGGAGCGTTAGTGTTTGGTGCCACTGCTAAGTTTGGAGAGAATTAGAGGTCGAGAAAAATCAATTACGGAAATAAAATAATAAGTAAACGTGAACTGAACTGAAAAGGAGACCTTTTATTTATTCTGAAGGCCAGAATCAGGTTGGTTTTACAATGCTGGAAGTCGATGTCTAGGTTAGTGGTGAATTTCTTTGGTGCAGGTATATTATAGTGTAGTTAAACTGTGCCGAATTAGGACGCTAAACCGCTGGATGTGCCAAGGATCAGAATCAATACATGTTCTAAATTGCTAAGTATGGAAAAACTCTCGACAGACCATGCTGTTGTTGCGCAACTGCTCCAAAATGCATTATTTTTGTATAACAGCATGGTCTGGGTGTGTGTTACTCCACTTATTCCAAAGCAGTTTGACTGTTACATTGTTTCGTTTATTAATGAATGAATGAAATTTGTGACATATTTACAGTTTACCGTTAAATTTAATATCGTGGAACATCCAAGAGACAAGATCCTGTTCTCACGAACGTTAAAGTTGTGCTAAACAGATGTTCTTCACCAGTCTCTCAGTCTCTTTCTCTGTCTGTCTCTCTCTCGCTCTCACACACACACACACACACACACACACACAGTCTTAAACCTTGACCTAGCCTCTAATAATCCTTATGGCATTGGGAAATTGTTTGTGGTTGATAATGCCATTCAATGACAAGGTCTACAGAAGAAAACCTGATAGAGCATAAAGTGTGAACTCGTCTCTGGCCCACTGATAATCTGAAGGGCAGATGGCTGAAGTCACTCAGGCCCTGTGTGTAAGAAAAACACTCCAGCACCGCTTCTGAGTATCCCGGCATTCTAAAGCCACTCGTCAAGGTTATTTATAACCCAGCGGCTCGTGTTGCGCTCATCGTAGGACACATCTGTGCAAATGAGCAGATATTGCTCGGTATATTTTCTGTTGTCGTAATGACCTCACAAGGACCAGATGAGTCGTGTAGACGCATTCCCATTGATGATGGTCCAGCACAAATAGGAATCTCTGTCTGCCTTGACTCTGAGGTGATGTAATGACAGCAGATATCTCACTTTGGTCAGTTCTGGTTTTCTCTTTCCTTTAGTGACGAATGATGCTTTCCGTAGAGCACAAAGGCCTTATCTATTCTCAGGAGACCCAGTGCAGGGTCTGTGGGAAGTGGATACATGAAATTAATAATTTCTCTATACAAACTGTGTGTGTGTGTGTATGTATGTATATTTATTTATTTATTTATTTATTTACCTACTTTATTTTTCTGTGCCTACTTTCCCAGCATCTAAATGAATAAAAGTAAATGTGATGTAGATGACTGACACTCAGTAGGACACTCAGTAGGACACTCAGTTGGACACTCAGTAGGACACTCAGTAGGACACTCAGTGGGATACTCAGTAGGACACTCAGTAGGACACACTGTGGGACACTCAGTGGGACACTCAGTTGGACACTCAGTAGGACACTCAGTGGGACACACAGTAGGACACACAGTAGGAAACTCAGTGGGACACTCAGTAGGACACACAGTAGGACACACAGTAGGACACTCAGTGGGACACTCAGTTGGACACTCAGTAGGACACTCAGTGGGACACACAGTAGGACACACAGTAGGAAACTCAGTGGGACACTCAGTAGGACACACAGTAGGACACACAGTAGGACACTCAGTGGGACACTCAGTTGGACACTCAGTAGGACACTCAGTGGGACACACAGTAGGACACACAGTAGGAAACTCAGTGGGACAGTCAGTGGGACACTCAGTGGGACACACAGTAGGACAAACAGTAGGAAACTCAGTGGGACAGTCAGTGGGACACTCAGTGGGACAGTCAGTGGGACACTCAGTGGGACACTCAGTGGGACACACAGTAGGAAACTCAGTGGGACACTCAGTGGGACACTCAGTGGGACAGTCAGTGGGACACTCAGTAGGACACTCAGTGGGACACACAGTAGGAAACTCAGTGGGACAGTCAGTGGGACACTCAGTAGGACACACAGTAGGACACTCAGTGGGACACTCAGTGGGACACTCAGTGGGACACACAGTAGGAAACTCAGTGGGACACTCAGTGGGACACACAGTAGGACACACAGTGGGACACACAGTAGGAAACTCAGTGGGACACTCAGTGGGACACACAGTGGGACACTCAGTGGGACACTCAGTAGGACACACAGTAGGAAACTCAGTGGGACACTCAGTGGGACACTCAGTGGGACACTCAGTAGGACACACAGTAGGAAACTCAGTGGGACACTCAGTGGGACACTCAGTGGGACACACAGTGAGACACTCAGTAGGACACAGTGGGATACTCAGTGGGACACACAGTAGGACACAGTGGGATACTCAGTGGGACACACAGTAGGACACAGTGGGATACTCAGTGGGACACACAGTAGGACACACAGTAGGACACACAGTAGGAAACTCAGTGGGACACTCAGTAGGACACACAGTAGGAACCTCAGTGGGACACACAGTAGGACACACAGTAGGACACACAGTAGGAAACTCAGTGGGATACTCAGTAGGACACACAGTAGGAACCTCAGTGGGACACACAGTAGGACACACAGTAGGACACACAGTAGGAAACTCAGTGGGATACTCAGTGGGACACACAGTAGGAAACTCAGTGGGACACACAGTAGGACACACAGTAGGACACACAGTAGGAAACTCAGTGGGATACTCAGTGGGACACACAGTAGGAAACTCAGTGGGACACACAGTAGGACACACAGTAGGACACACAGTAGGAAACTCAGTGGGATACTCAGTGGGACACACAGTAGGACACACAGTAGGAAACTCAGTGGGATACTCAGTGGGACACTCAGTAGGACACACAGTAGGAAACTCAGTGGGACACACAGTAGGACACTCGGTGAGACACTCGGTGGGACACACGGTGGGACACTCAGTGGTGGTTAAGGCTCTGGGTTACTGATCGGAAGGGCGGAGGTTCGAGCCCCAGCACTGCTGAGCTGCCACTGTTGGGCCCTTGAGCAAGGCCCCTAACCCTCTCTGCTCCAGGGGTTCTGCATCATGGCAGACCCTGTGCTCTGACCCTAACTTCCTAACATGCCGGGGTATGCGAAGAAAACAATTTCACTTACACATTACATACATAATGTAATGTACGTGACCAATAAGTTTACAGAAGTTTACAGAATAAGTTTTATAAGTTTACAGAATCTGCAGAATAATTTGTCCTGTATTTCCTCATTTGTAAGTCGCTTTGGATAAAGAGCGCCTGCTAAATGAATAAAAGTAAATGTAATGTAGATGTGCGACACAGTGTTACTGTCTGTGTGGAATGTCCATCCATGTTTCCTCTCACCTCCCAAAAGCATACTGGTACTTGGAATGGCTACGCTAAATTGCCCCTAAGTGTGAATGAGTGTGTGCATGGAGCACTGCGATGAACTGGAAGCACAACCGGAGGGTGCGTTCCTGCCTCACACCCAGTGCCGCATACAAACTGTTAAGCATGAAAACTTATTGAAGAAATAAAATGTGAATTATTTTCATACTTTTCAACCTATCATAAAATCTCCTTATAAAACTGCAGAACGATGAACATACACAAAGCCAAACTGTGCTCACAACAAACGTTGATCCATTTTTTGTATATAGTATTATAGTCTTTTTATAGGCTTATAATACAACTCCTTTACATATACATTATGTACTTTTTTATATATCGGACATATCTATACCACATTTCACTCTACAGATTCACAACCGCGCAGTTTCAAATTGAATCCATCTTTTGCTATTTTCCTGCTTTGTCATACGTTCCGTTGTCCTGAAGTTCCGGTTATATGTTAACCCCATTAACACTCCGGACACATCAGCGGTTCCACTCCGGGGCTTAAATGTTTCTCGCTCTCACTGCTTGCGTGCCTCTCTTATTCCTTTCACTCGAGTTATTGAATAATTCAGAGCTGTTACTGAGTAAGATGCCCTAGTATGAGTAACCAAATATTAAATGCAGGAGTTCATACGTTTAAAGAAAGAATCTTTCGTCTGCGGAGTAAAATAATAATAATAATAATAATAATAATAAGCATGTATTTACATTTAGAATTCAAAAATCATACACTTTCTTCATTACAACTGTCATTTATAATGCGATGTAATAATAATAACGAAGGACTGTCAGTCACTGCCTGCATTGATCGAACAGTCTTTGTGCACGGTGTTATTTTCCTAATTATTATAGCCGGCTCAACTAAGTCTAGATTGACAATGTATGTCACTCAAAACAATGTCCTTAATTAGACATCATTTTACACCCAGAAAAGTTGGAATTCCTTTCAGTTCAGTCAGAGCTTGATTGTTTTTTTTGTTGTTTTTTTTTGTGAGCCTGGACGTGACAGAAAGCCTCGCGCTCCAGGGAGCTGATGACGCAGCACATTCCAGCTCTAAACTGTTCCTCAGTGGGAGGCAGTGAACTAGATGAAGCCATATTATAGGAATGTGTAGTATTTTACTGCAAGCATATGTATCCCTATCTTTCCTTGGGCTTCTCTGGTTTCTTCCCACTTCCCAAATGCTGGAAGTTGGATTGTCCCTAGGCGTGCATTATAATGGCCTGGCGCTTAATCTGGGGTGTGTTCACGCCCAATCATGCATAGTGTTCCTGGGAAAGGTTATGGATCCACAGACCAGGATAATGCCTTCCTGAAGATGGATGCTTACATAATTACATTTTTTATTTATTTTTTTTTAAATATATTAAAACATTAATGGATACAAACTTAACAAATCTCAAAATAAATGTCCAGACTAGGTAAATATTTTAGTGGAAGTAGGTGAAGATTTATGAAACCGCTCTCTGATGATGCAACATAGACATTAACAAGGAAAATTGCCTTTATTCTTTACATTCATGGCTTGGCTGTGACGTGTAGGCCCGTGTGTGTTTAAACGTTAGTAGGCAACAGAGAAAACATTACAGCACTGATGAAAACAGCCTCGACCACCTCACGTCCAGCATCCAGCAGGATGATCTAACCTCATCGTCTGCTGAATCACTCTGAGCCAGTAAATTACAGGGAGGCGTGCCGGGACAGCGGGGATGGAAACGGTTGGTGTTTGAAGTCTGTGCCCAGGCAGTGGCTTCTCAGTGGCTGTGGTTATGAGTAACAGGCAGAACCTCCCTACTGTTCCTGCCTGTTTCAGGAAGGCCCCTGTGCTTTAACCACTTTGTAAAATTCCTTAATTTCGTTTAATACCCAAAAAGCCGTGCAGTCGTTGCTGTGAAAATGAATGATTCTTCTGTCCGTTTGTTTTGCGTTTCGTTCCAACAGCGGTGATGACAGCTTAAAGCAGTAAACCACTGGGGATGAAATTCGGAGACATGCTAGAGTTCTTTAAATCCTGCCTTTTCAAACACAGCACTGTGATAACATTAAATGATTTTGTGCTTGGAAGTTAAGAAGGAACAAAAACTACAGTTGGTGGAGGGGGAGGGGGGGGGTTTAAACTTTTGAACACGATGATCGGCGTAAATTATTTTATTTAAAGATCTTACTTTTTTTTTTTTTTTCATTCAGTACTGGCCTTTCAGAAGCTACATAACATATTTACATGTTTGCCAGAAGACAAAATAATAATCATTTACGCCGATCGTCCTGTTCAAAAGTTTACACCCCCCTGGCTCTTAATGTATCGTGTTGCCTTGTTGAGCATCAGTGAACGTTTGCAGCTTTTGTAACAGTCGTGTGCGAGTCCCTCGGTCGTCCTCGGCGTGAAAAGACGGATCTCAACATCATATAGCCGCTGTTGGAAAGGGCTTAAATATGCAGAAGATGCTGGAAAAGTAAAGAATGTGCCGGACCTGGAGGATTTTTCTGAAGAAAAGTGGGCAGTTTAACTGCTCAGGGCGAACAAGGGACTCGTGAACGACTCTCACAAAACATAAACACAGTCGTTGGTCGTCCAGGTAACGACACACGGGATTAATAATCAAGCGCGCGTAAACTTCTGAACACATTTTTAAAATAATTCTTAACATTTTGCACATCCTACAAGGCGTATGTGAACGTATGACCTCGACTGTAAACTGCTCGAAAAGTCCAGATGCAAAAAAAAAAAAAAAAGAGGCGCACTGTGGAAAGAGAATTTAGAAAAGCGCATATGTGTTGTAGGAATCCCAAGAGATAAAGAAGCAATATTTTAGGAGGGCCTCTCTGCTCCAGCCTTTCCTCACTCCACCTCTTCCTCTCTTTCTTGCTCTCAGCAGCTTTTGGCTCTTCCCCTGTCCCAAACTTTGTTTACACCAAAGAACTGCTCACATGTAAGCAAGTGGCCAAGACACGAGTCTTCCACTTCCAGTGTTCCTCTCAGCCCGTGTCTCTGTCTTCTCAACCTTCTACTCCTCTGTTTTGCTGCCTATGTGAAGTGGCACACCTCTTTCCCAGTTTGAAATCCAGCTCCAGGCACACGTATGAGTCACTGTGGTGGGACAAACTTTACAGCCAGTCTCTTTTCTTTGAGCCCATGGGATTTAAAACTTTCCGACCATAACACCGCCGTGTACCCGTCACACTCTGCCGCAAAACACCCAGACCTGATCCAAGTCTTCTTCCTCGGTTTTCTTTTATTAGGCCACAGCAATCCCAGCTAAAGCCCTCAGCATTAACAACACTGCTACTGCTTCTTTCATATTTTTCACCCACCTTTTCATTTCTTTTCATCTCTGCAGCTCTTGAAATGGTTCGAAAATGGTTTATGACACTGAGTCTGTATTTCAGAAACTCTATGACTTTTAATTTCACACACTCCCGGCTTATTTCTCACTTGAAGTGAAGTTTTTCTCCTCCGGAATCCTGTAATGTATTTATTTCAAACTATGGTCAATGTAATCTGTTAGCAATAGAAAAAAAAAATCTAAATTTATGTCATCTTTGAATCTGTAATATATATATATATATAGGATGTTTTTGCAGTGTTTGGTTCCAATCAGCTCGGTGTCCTTCAAGCGAATGAGCAAAAAAATACTGTATAAAATATGCATTACTTATATAGAGTCAAACAAGTGGGACTTTCTACTCTAACACAAAATCATTCTCACAATCATTATCTAAATATTAATATAGCACTTTACTTCAAAAACATTCATCCATTCATGTTCAGTAACTCATTTATCCTGGTCAGGGTGGCGATGGAGACACTGGAACACTGGGAGCAAGTACATCCTGGATAGGACACCAGTTTATCACAGGGCACCACACACACACACACATATTTACACCTAGGGAAAGTTAGAGAAGCTGATCAAACTACCTCCATGTATTTTGGAAGTGGGAGAAAACCGGAGAACCCACATAAACACAGGGCACAGAAACTCAGTACACACAGTAACCTGAACTCAGGATTGAATCCGAGACCCTGGAGCTGTGAGATTCCACCGTGCAAATATACGCTTTTTTAAGGTGTTCCCTTTGATCAAACAATCAAATCCATAACAAAGATGGTTAAAAGTACAGATCATTTAAACCCTCTTACCACCAACAACCCTAAAACCCCACTGTGAAATATTTCACTTCCCTGGTGGTTAGGACTTTCAACGAGATGATAATAATAACTCCAGATATACATCTAAATCAATACAGAAATGGCTACGAGAGACCAAATCAATGTGGGTTTTTATTTTTCTTCCAATGGGTAAGTCTGGATTTGAGCCCTATTGAAAACCTGTGGTCTGAAATGAAGAGAAGAACTGTACAAATATACAAAACCTAAGAATATAAAGGAGCTTAAAAGGTTTGCCGTCTTTCCAACCGTGTTAGACATTACAGGGAGAGACTCGGTACTGTTATTCTCTTCAGAGGAGGCTTTGTACTGTAGGTGAACCCTACATGGAAAAATTGCACTAATTATAATATTTAAACAAATATATATATATATACTTCCATGGATATCTGAGCTTAAAATATCACTAATTGCATGTTATTCATTTGTATATATTTTTGGTCTATTTTCATGAACGGTGCTGATAATTCCAAAGCAGGAGCAGTTTTCATTAGAGAACATTTTTTTGAAATGTTATAACACTGTCTCCAAGTGGTCAAACAGGGGTACTGCAGTGTCTGGTCTGGTTTTAAAGACTCCGTAAAAAGATCCGGTCTGATCTGGTTTGTTTCAGGTGATGGATAGCTCCATGCCTCTGATCGGCGAGCATGTGGAGGAGGACAAGCAGCTCATTGCTGATCTGGTCCTCAACAAGATGGCCTTTGCTCTGCTCGGGATCACCTCTCCTCAGTCCTCCAATGCCAAGGTGCCCAAACAAACACCACTACTGACTCACTCTATCCATAGCTTAAACATTATACACGTTACTAATAAATTTCAGTGTGACCGATCTTGAAATACATCCCGAGCTTGTAATTTTAAAGATATTCGATCACTCGGATATCACAGTGGCGTTCATCCGTTTGTCAGCCACTCAAATGACTTCTGACAGCGTCTACAAGACAGGAACCTGCGTATCTGAAAACAAAAAATAGACCAAATCGATACGTTCGACATGCTAATGCGTCACTTTGTCTCAGGGACAGACACAGCCTGGTCCACAGACGACTCAGCCGAGACGAGCTCAAGGTGAGTTACTAAGAAAATAAAAATCGCAAAGCGTTACCTGGAAATCTGGTGGTATTGACATTTTGTTAAAGCATTTTATTAAAGCATTTTATTTCTTCTAGCCACCGACACAACAAGACAAGGTTAGCTAATTCATTCTTTCCTCTAGACAGCTCACTGGAATACCAGAATTTAATTCTGCTCGGTCTAGAGATCATTGCAGAACTTCTGTAGATTCACTCATGTGAACTACTTAGCAGTAATTTTCCCAGAGCTTTCGGAATACCGAATATATTATAGCTACATGTAAATTATTACGAGGATGAACAGTATACACTGCTCTGTCTATCCGTGCGTGTGTAGGAGGTCCTCGCTCAGGTTCTGCCTCACCGTCTCAGTCTGCACAGGGATCTCCACAGCGAGCTCGCTCTGCGAACACCTCTCCCAGTCAAGCCTTCCAGCCTGGCCCAATCCCAGCATCCTCCTCTCAGAAACAAGCACCACAGCTCAAGTAAGCTCTGTTACTTCATCCACTCTCACTGTGTTTGTTACTTTATCCACCAACGTCCACCGTTTTATACAGAACATGCTATATTTATATATAGATCAGCCATAACATTAAAACCACCTGCCTAATATCGTGTAGATCCCCACAAAAGCAGCTCTGACCCGTTGAGGCATGGAAAGTCCTGTACGCTGTGAGGTGGGGATCCGGGAATGAGATCTGGGGAATTTGGAGGCCAGGAAAACACCTTGGACTCTTTGTCATATTCCTCAAATGATTCCTGAGCAGTTTTTGCAGTGTGGCAGGGCGCATTATCCTGCTGAAAGAGGCCAATGACATTAGGGAATACCGTTACCATGAAGGGGTGTACCTGGTCTGCAACAATGTTTAGGTAGGTGATACGTGTCAAAGGAACATCCACATGAATGTCGGAACCCAAGGTTTCCCAGCAGAACATTGCCCAGAACATCACACTGCCTCTGCCAGCTTACCTTCTTCCCATAATGCATCCTGGTGCCTGCAGTTTTGAAGATGCTCTGACCCAGTCGTCTAGCCATCACAATTTGGCCCTTGTCAAAGTCGCTCAGATCCTTACGCTTGCCCATTTTTCCTGCTTCCACCACGTCAACTTCGAGATCTGACTGTTCACTTGCTGCCTAAAATATCCCACCCCTTGATAGGTGCCATTGTAATGAGATAATCAAAGTCAGTGGTTTTATTGTTAATATTGTTGGTGGCTTGGCGGTTAAGGCTCTGGGTTACTGATCAGAAGGTCGGGGGTTCAAGCCCCAGCACTGCCGAGCTGCCACTTTTGGACCCTTGAGCAAGGCCCCTAACCCTCTCTGCTCCAGGGGGCGCTGCATCATGGCAGACCCTGCGCTCTGACCCCAACTTCCTGACATGCTGGGGTATGCGAAGAAAATAATTTCACCATGCATATGTATATGTGACCAATAAAGACTCGTTATCATTATTCCAGCATTACTGACAGCTGGATTGACGTGCATGCATAAAAAAAGAATCGTCTTTAAATGTCTAAAACATTTAAATAAATAGTTCACACGTGTTAAGTTGGGATATCTAAGCGGGTTCTTATCATCTTCTTATTTGCGTTCAGTAACGCAGACATCTAACGCCATTTGCACGTGTTATCTTTCAGCAAATCTCAATCTCTCACAAACACCTTCACGGAGACACTGAGAGGAAACCCAGTGGACGACGAGGCCAAAGCTGAGACCATCCGCAGCCTCCGCCAGTCCTTTGCCAGCCTGTTCTCCGACTAATACGCTCGCTCACACACACACCAAGATCTGCACTTTTGGAATGAAGGTTGTTGTGAAGGTCAGTAGAGTCGAAGCGAAGTGGCTAACCTCACAACTGAGGAAGAGGTGCGTTAGCTCCATGTCACTAGGACTGAGATCACGTCTCATTCTTTTCAAACCTGATTCTTTGACCTCTTCCCTGATTCTGAGATTTTAAGATTTGACTTCCCTTTATTTATTTATTTTTTTTATTTATTTTTTTTTTTAAACCATAACACTGAGAAGATCCACAAAGTTTCCAACATGAAAATAACCACAAAAGCTCGTCTTGTATGTCTAATATCTGTTATTACAGTTTACTTCAGTGACTTGAGCGTTTGCAGCAGGGTTCACCGATTCCAGTCGCGGAGGTTCGGAATGACGTTCGAGCGATTTCTCGGCTTTAAGCGGGTTTAATCGGTGAGATCGCCAGACTGCACCGGATTGTGGAACTCTGCTTTACAAACTGCTTTGGTCTAAAATCAGTATCTTCCTGTGGACTCATCAACGTGGTTGTAACTTGTAGTGTAACAGTATGAAAAGTTTCTCCGATACTCGTATAACCCAATATCACAGCATCACCTTCATCTAACTAACAACTAATTCATCCGAACTAATAAACTGCTTAGCAACAACAACAACAACAAAAAAAGAAAAATCGGTATTTCTGTCCTGTTTTATAAATGTAGCATATTTCAAGAGTCATTTTTTTTTTCAAATCTGTAACAGTGTAGCATAACGTTAACAGCGTAACTGTTTCAAATTTACCGTCTTATGCTATCAACGGCGCTTTATGATTGAATTAGCGATTGAATTAGCGAGCAGTTACCGTGATATAATCCTTCAAGCCCATGACACAGTATGTATTACATCAGGCAATATTCCACATGTTTATTTCCAAATATCGGGATCAGTCTTCCATTACAAATGAATCTTCCCTTTATACGTGAAGTGTACTTGACAGTGTAAGTACTGTAAATAGTATTCTATTTATTGGGCATTTCATCTCCTTACTGGGAATCTCTGACATTGACTTTTGAGGGAAGAATCTTCACAACAAACTAAGGAAAAGGTCATCATCATAATAATAATAATAATAAGAAGAAGAATAACCTGTGAGTCCCATTTGAAAGCCATTAAATCACTGACATACTGAGGCCTTGATTTACTAAGATCCTAAATACTGTGTGTTGGGGGAAAAGTGGACGTGTGATTTATAAAGAATAATTACGCGAATTACATTAGCTGTAGAATAGGGGTAGAGAACAATATGGATATGAGGTGTTTGGATTCGATAGCCGTGACACGTGTTCACGTGTTTTAAGAGAATCTCGCCATGAGTCAGAGTGAAACCAAACATCTCCACACAGGCGTATTTCTGCAGTTCAATTAAAGGCTTTGAGTTGCATCAGAAAATCAGTGTAAATGCAAAATAAAAGGGTGTGTCATGGAGGCCTGAGAACAGGCCTCTCCAAATTCAGGTTCCTACTCGGAACGCGGAACGTTTACACGACCGCTCGCAATAGTAAATACTGTGCAGTAATATCGGCACCCTTGGTAAATATGAGCAAAGAAGGCTGTGTAGAAATTGTCTTTATCTTTTAAACTTTTGATGTTTTGTTTAAAAAAAAAATTCACAGAAATATTCTGCTCTCATGGATATGAAACAATTGCAAACAGAACACTGGTTTATCCGCCAAAAAAATCTTTGTTAAATAAAGGTGTGCAACAATTATTGGCACCCTTTTAGTCAATACTTTGTGCTGCCTCCCTTTGATAACAGCTCTGAGTCTTCTCCTATAACGCCTGATGAGGTTGGAGAATACATGGCGAGGGATCTGAGAGCGTTCCTCCATACAGAATCTCTCCAGATCCTTCACATTTCCAGGTCCACGCTGGTGGACTCTCCTCTTCAGTTCACCACACAGGTGTTCTATGGGGTTCAGGTCAGGGGACTGGGATGGTCAGGGCAGGATCTTGATTTTGTGGTCAGTAAACCATTTTTGTGTTGATGTTGATGATGTTTTGGATCATTGTCCTGCTGGAAGATCCAACCACGCCCCATTTTAATCTTTCTGTCAGAGGCAGTCAGGTTTTCATTTAATATCTGTTGATATTTGATGGAGTCCATGATGACATGTATCCTAACAAAATGTCCAGGTCCTCTGGCAGAAAAACAGCCCCAAAACATTAAAGATCCTCCTCCATATTTAACCGTGGGCATGAGGTACTTTTCCATACGGCTACCTCTCTGTGTGCGCCAAAACCTCCTCTGTGTTTATTACCAAAAAGCTCTGTTTCGGTTTCACCTGACCGTAGACCCCGATCCCATTTGAAGTTCCAGTAGTGTCTGGAAAACTGAACACGCTCGAGTTTGTTTATGGACGAGAGTAGACTCTTTTTTCCCCAGTGTTTTGTTTGCAATCGTTTGATATCCATGAGAGCAGAGTATTTTCGTGAATTTTTTGAAGAAAAGATCAAAAGGTTAAACAATAAAAGAGAATTTTTCACAGCCTTCTTTGCTCATATTTACCAAGGGTACCAATATTAGTGGAGGTCTCCGTAAGTAAGTAAATAAAACACTTCGACACCTTAAATGACTTTTAAACAGAAATATCCTATCGCATATTCATTAAGGGGGGAAAAGATGCACATACAGAGAACATTTTTGTTCATGTACAAGATACAGTTCTCCAAAAGCCCTATAAGTAAATCAGCCTTCACTGTTTTTTCTGTTTTTTTTATGGGTGTTATAAAGTTTGCACAGGGTTTTACACACACACACACACACACACACACATATCTTTAGTAAATCGGGGCCTAAGTCTTTTGGGGGTTTTTTAAGCGAAAAAGATCATCCTTACAGAATATCCAAGGTGTCATGTTGGTCTCTCTCAGTGTTTTGTTTCATTTTCAAGTATTTCGTGACCATGAAAATATTATGTTGCCTGTTAATATAAGTAGCTGGGTTTATTTGACTTGTGGACCAAATTCTGTGTTCATGTTAAAAAAAATAAAAAAATGAATTAAAATAAAAAAAAAAAGAGAGGAAGGAAAAAAAACCTCAAGCTTTGCAGTGATGCTAACTGGTTTACTCGTTTTCGTTCTTTCTTTCTTTCTTTTTTTCTTTTGAGAGAATGCCTAATGTCAGTGTGACGTATCGGTTTCCTCTAGAATCTACACGCACATTATGTAGTGCACTGAAAAGCCATAAAATAGAAAAGAGGATCCGTTTCATGTTTTGGTGATTTTAACCGGTCTTTGTTACCTGTTTATATTTTAGCCGCACACCGCTAAGTTTCATTTCTTATCTATCCGATATAATAACAGAAGACGTGTTCATATGTGCATTATATGTCTGTACACGCCAGTCTCCCAGTCAGCTGGCGGAGTAATAATCCTGTATTCAGAGCTAGTCCAAGCAATCGAATGATCTGTTGACTAGAACTTCGGCGTGGTCTTATGTATCGTATTCTTTCTTTTCCTTGGAATTACCTGAACTGTGTAACTAATCTATAAAAACATCCAGTGCATTTCTGTATGCGTGTTAATTCATGATTATTTATTTCTTTGTTATTTTTATCCGGTGTATCAAAACTACAAAGTTATATATTTATGTATGTATGTATGTATGTATTTATTTATTTATTTATTTATATTTATATGACATTTTATTTGATCCCCTGTATATTAAGCGGAACGATGTTCTTTACGAAGCATGCCTTGATTTCTACAGTATTCTACCCGAGTGTTTGACATATCTGAGCATCAATCGATGAGGTGATTAGCTTTAAAAAAAAAAAAAAAACAACAACAACAAAAAACAAAACAAACAACTGAGGCATAGCTGTTGATGATCACCTGACTTGCAGTCGCTATAGGCTACCTCACGGCTCGCATCTCTCGCAGTGCAAACGCCTCATCCGTTAAAAATTATGCAGTCGAAGCCAGCGCTCGGAGAACGTGTGAAACCCGCTGCGTACGTACAGTAGCTGTAGGTCCGTTTTCTTTTCCACCTCCCCTCCTAGAGGACGTTAGGTCAGTGGTTTTTTTCTTTTGTTTCAAGTCAGACAGACGGATGTGGGTCGCAACACAGCAACTACGGCGACGTGGAATTGACAACGACGAAGCAAAACCAGCTGATCGCCAAGCAATCGCTGTCTCATACAGTGTTTTCCGGCATCCTAAAATATACACACGACAATATACACACGCAGGAACGACACACGTGCAGAAAAACGCATTACAAGAATACGAACACATCTCTATGGTTGTCATATTGCAGTGAGTTATGCAGTGTAGTGTTTTTCTCTAAAGTAAATGTGGCATGATTAGGACTCCTTTCTCTCTCTCTGGTGCCTCTGTAGTGAACGTTACTCATGTAGATCAGTGTTTCTGAATGCTTTGTGTATAGTGTGTATCATTCTACATGTGTTTTAATGTCACACGTGCCATTTTTTGGTACTGTTTGGGTTCTATATTTTGGTTAATGGAAATGCTATTAAAGTGTTTAATAAAAGTGGTTATTCCTTTGGGTTTCTTTGTGCAGTAAATACACTAGGCTTTAAATAGTGTATATATATATATATGTATATATATATGTATATGTATATATATGTATATGTATATGTATGTATATGTATATATATATATATGTATATATATGTATATGTATATATGTATATGTGTATATATATGTATATGTATGTGTATATATATGTATATGTATATATATGTATATGTATATATATATATATATATATATATATATATATATATATATATATATATATATATATTTTTTTTTTTTTCCACGCATGATTAGAAATGTTGCTTGAAACGATGTACGTTTTTCAAAGGTGGTCGACGATATTAGCCATGCGACGTCACGCTAATCCTAGTCTTTTATTTGGATGGTAAGAATGTTTTAGATGTAATCACTGGGCGGATAAGCAAGCAAGCGTTCCAACCAATCAGAAAAGCACGTCGTCGATCACCGCAGCAAAAAAAAAAAAAGTGGCACCTTCGAAGCGAGCCGATTGTGTTAGAGACTTCATAATAAGGCAGTCTGAGGCGCAAACAAGACCGACTAATACGTTTATACGCGTGCGTTTGTATAGTCCATAGATTATTATGTAATCTGAGCTGTGATCGCTGTCAGGTCCATAAGTATTTGGACGGTGACACGATTTTATTCGATTTTTTTCCTCTGTACACCGCCACGACGGATCTGAAATGAAGCAGTCGAGATGTGTGGACTTTCGGCTTGAATTCAAAACAAAACAAAAAAATACTTACATTAACCGTTTAGGAAGTACAGCTATTTTCTTAGAGTCCCTCCATTTTCACGGGTTCAAAAGTAATCGGACAAACTCGCATAATTATAAATATTAGGATTATTTTTAATACTTGGATGCAAATCCTTTGCAGTCAATGACTGCCTGAAATCTGGAACCCATGGACATCATCGAATGGGGAGTTTCCTCCTTTGAGATGCTTCGCCAGGCCTTTACTGGAGCCGCCTTCAGTCGCCGCTTGCTTGTGGGTCTTTCTGCCTTCAGTTTTGGCTTCAGTAAGTGAAAAGCAAGCTCGATTGGGTTGAGGTCAGGTGACTGACTTGGGCATTTAAGAACATTTAAGTAAATATTTGATGTCCTCGTGTCAGTAATATAGATATTTGCTAACCACATGTGGTGCATTTGATAATTCTATGGTAAAAACTCGACCATAATTGTTTAACAGCAACAATGCTGCCAATGTCAGAGATGAAACCTTGTAAGATAAAGAAAAGAATGGAATAAATGAACACATATATGATTGGTTCGATTCATGTTCAGCGACCTCACAACTCTAGGGTCACTGGTTCGATCCTGACCTTGGGGGTTAATGTCTATGTGGAGTCCATATATCTATGTGAGTGTCCTCAAACCTCCCAAAAACAAGCTAGTGGGTGTATTGAATTTGATAAATTGCCCCTAGGTGTGAATGAGTATGTGCATGGTGTCCCTGGTGTATTTCTGCCTCATGACCAGCGGTCCCAGGATAGGCTCTGGATCCACTGTGTCTCTCAAGGATAAAGCGCTTACTGAAGATGGAAGTTTCATCATTCATTACTCTGATCTGTTCCGCGTACATAATATGAAAACTAGCTAATTAGAGTGAAACTAGTAGAATTGGTATGTGATAAGGAGAGTGTGGAGTGTTCCGGGGAAAATTGACAGATTAACGCTTTGAGATGAGTCTACATTTCCAGCTGTGCAATAGAAGATGGAAATAACTGAAAAAAAGTTATTTTTAAAATACGATCAAATTGCAAAGGAGATTAAGTTCAAATGAACAGTATATTTAGATGAAAGAAATTGAAAAGTTTGGCCTTTGGAATTGCAAAACTATGTGTGAGTAACACCAGGGGGCAGTATATGCACAGTTAATAAGCACAATACCGCACTACAGAGGAACTGAATAACAGTATTCAGATGTACTAGGACTTCCTGCAAGCGTTCAAAAAAATAATGCTGTTTAATCAAGGGTGCTTGTGCCATCTGGAGTGGATTTTTTCCCCTTCTTATTAACAGGCAATGCACAACACGGTGCACAACACTAATGCATCCTAAATAAATACATTAAATGTTAAAAAAGAAAAGAAACATCCTCTCACATTCAACTGCGTTTATTTCCAGCAAATTTCTTAACGTGTAAATATTTGTATTAACATAAAGAGATTCAACAACTGAGACATAAACTGAACAAGTCTCAGAGTGGGGGTCAATATTAAAATTAACAGGTGGTATCTGCTGTAAGTACTACAGTGCACCAGATTGGTCAGTCCTTGCTGTGAGATGTTCCTCCACTCTTCCACCGAGGCAAGGGAAGTTCTCGATCACGTCTGGGGGTCACGTGGTTACGTGTAATCTTCCACTGTAAGGACGATCAGCTGTCCTTCCTGTCTCCCTGTAGCACCGTCTTAGGCGTCTTACATTACAGACATTGTAGTTTATCGTTCTGGACACATCTGCAGTCCTCATGCCTCCCTGCAGCAGGTCTATGGCATGTTCACGCAGGTGAGCAGGAACCCTGGACGTCTTTCTTCTGGTGTTTTTCACAGTCAGTAGAACGGTCTCTTTAACGTCCTAACTTATTGTAACCGTGACCTTAATCGCCTACCGGCCGTAAACTGTTCGTGTCTTTAATCATGTAACAGTCTTTTTAAAAGGTTAATATCCTCAGTCAGGGAGGAAATGTCATTTAATAGATTACTTATTTCGTATTTCAGTCCAATTCGTGGAACTTGGTTTGAAATATGGTTTCACATATGGCTGTTCAGGAAAGATCTGGATCATTATTCTGATTAGCACAAATAGCCATTTCTGCTTTCATAAGTAAGGAAGTTTTGACGTCATTTTCTCCCCGGTCGATCGTGTTCCAATTCCCTCCGTCGAACTGCTGCTCATGCTGTGTCACAGGGCAGTGTAACACACTCGGAGCGGAGCGCAGTCTGCCGTCTTCCACATACATGAGCTCATAGATGCCCACGATTGGCTAGTGTCACTCTGATAGACAAAGCAGAGAGAGAGTATGCCATCCCTAGACACCCCCCCACCACCCCCCGCCCAGAACTAAAGCATGGCCAGTTTTGCTCATTACGACGGCTGTGGCATTATCAGGAAATGATTGAGCTAGCAATTTATTTATTTTTTACCGTATGCTGGGCCACTCGGGAGCCCTGTAACTCTAAACTTCACTCAGAAAGTGCTTTAGGTTTCTTCATTTACAACAAATATTATAAATTCTACTGTTAGAATGGGACAAATGCACAAAACACATTGATATTTTGGCCGTGATTACATGCCTCCATCCAGTATCTGAGTAATAAATAAATAAATAAATAAAAATCATGAGACCAGTAACGTGTGGAAGGTGTACAGTGCCGTGGCAGAGTGCGGTGTCTATCTGATGCAGCTTCAAAGGGGTTAAGGGATTACTAGTGCTTTACTGCATGGCATTGGGTTGCTTATAATGCATGCTGTTTGTAGAAGATAACAAGGACCAGGCTCTGAAAGCATAAATCCAAATGCATTATGCTGTCCGCTTCCTTCATCGGACAGAGTGAAGCCAAGTGCATCCCGTCTTCCTCGCTGTAAAAGTAATTGCTGCTGTGGACTACAGAACATCTGTTGCTCCGAGACACTTGCAGACCTCAGCCTTCTTCACTGGAGTACTCCACTAGTGGGTTTGAACACATGTTGCTTCCATCACTCTGCGAGGTGGACGTCAGGCTGCACAATCTATATTCCGTACACAGCCTAAATAGATCAACTACCGCCAATGAGGTTGACGCAAGGCCGTATTTGCTTTAAAGCCACGTTTCTATCAGTGGAAAATCTGTCTATAAGTTCCTTACAAGGACATCAGTTCTGTAAATACTCGATTAGGGCTCTGGCTTTGTCTTAGGCTCTAATAATAGGCATCAATATACACTCACCGTCCACTTTATTAGGAACACCTGTGCATGCACATTCATGCAGTTATCTAATCAGCCAATCATGTGACAGCATCGCAGTGTATGAAATTATGCGTATACAGGTCAAGAGCTCCAGTTAATGTTCACATCAAACATTAGAATGGGGGGAAAAGTGTGATCTGTGTGACTTTAACCGTGGCATGGTTGCTCGTACCAGATGGGCTGGTGTGAGTATTTCAGAAACTGATGATCTACTGGGATTTTCACATACAACTCTCTAGAGTTTACACAGAATGGTGCAAAAACATTGAGTGAGTGAGGTCTGTGGGTGGAAACGCCTTGTTGATGAGAGAGGTCAGAGGAAAATGGGCAGATTGGTTTGAGCTGCCAGGAGCGATATTCCCAGCTGACAAAAAAAGGTCCCCAGGACATCTCCTAAATGGCCTCTACAAACGTCCGTGTGTAGGCGTCTTAGACGTCCTATGGATGTCGAAGAAGCGGACGTTCACAGGACGTCCGGCGGCCATTCGTGAAGCTTAGGGGACTTTTGCTGAAATGAACACATTCAGTAATGTTATGCTTCACGTTATGACTCTGACGTCCTCGGAACGTCCTCAGCGAACGTTATAACCCGGACCAAACGCGGACCTAAGTGGACGTTCGCGACGTCCGGATGACGTCCCCGTTTGCTGGGTGGTGACTTATATAATCACTCTTTACAACCGTGGTGAACAGAAAAGCATCTCAGCATGCACAAAACGTCGAACCTTGAGGGAGATGAGCTACAACAGCAGAGGAACACATTGGTCACCTGGTCTTTTTCCAGATCCATCACGACCCTGACCAAGATAAAGCAGTTACAAGTGCTGGATGAAAGTAACCGGTGGGCTACGGTCAACACCGCAAAACTCTAGGCCGTGGGAATACACAAACAAGAGAACAAGGATACTAGTATGTTTTCGACTTGGTGTCAACTGCAAATAAGACATGCAGGACTGTAAGACAAGTGAGATATAAGGGTACCATGTTCCCACAAGGGTGAAAACAAAGTTAAACCTAGTGGGAAATAATACATACCTTTGGTGTTCCTCTGAAACTTCATTTCCCTATTGGCCCTTGTCTGCGTATTTGGTTTGGCTTTAGAAAATGCCCCCGAGTGTACGAAAAGCATCGTATAAATAAAACGTCTTCTATGGCAGTGGAACAAGAAGGATTCGTTTTCATGCGCAACCCCAGACTCAGCTTTATTTGAGTGACTTTCTTGTGAGCTGTGGATCTCTCCAAGCCATAAAAGTTCTAATGCAGGAAAGATTGCTTTCCATAAGTCATCAAAAGGCTCGACTCCTTTTGTGTCGAAAAGGAGTCTGATGAAGCATGATGAAATGTGAAAAACCTGTGGTGATGGGAGTTGGACAGACATTCGAATACAGAACATGTCGTGAAGTTGACCTCTTAATTTGATGTGACCTCCGTAACATAGGCTATTTATGTCATTTCCGGACTCAAGGCGGACTTTATCGTGCTGTTAGTCTTAAAAACTACACTGTCTTCACTTCTCTTATTCATAGACTCGCCTCATTGCACTTGATAAGATGTTCCCACTGCCTCTGTGTGTGTGTGTGTGAGTGAGTCATTGTTTCTACATTCAGTATTATCTCCGAACTTGTGTTTTTACATAGAGAAAGACAAAAAAGACTCAGCACCTCCTTAAGTTGAAAACAGGGAAAGACCTTGGTCGCCATAGCAACTGCAATGCCTCCGCAAAGACAAAGCAGTGGATGAGATGGAGATCGAGGACAGAAAAAAAAAAAAAAAAAGGGCACTGTGAATTGATCCAAGAGCTACTGCAATAACAGGAAGTGGATTGGACCGAAAGTCATGCAGGTCTGTTGGGATTCTCAGTTTAAGCCCCATAACCTAGTGACATCCATCACACACACACACACACACACACACAAATAGAAACAGAATAGACTTTTTCCAGTAAGTTGGGCTCGATAAAAGAGCAAGAATGTATCACCACATGTATCAAAAAAGTATATTATTCAGTCGAATCATATTATGGTGAGCATAGTGACACAGCGTTATCACTTCCCGGCTCCTGAGCTTGGCTTACTGGACTTTCTGTGCATGTTCTCCTCACGTCCGCATGGGTTTACTCTGGGGTCTCTGCTTTCCTCCAACCTCCCAAATAAACATGTCAGTAAGTGGACTGACTACGATGGCGTCCCATCGTGTTCCCTGGATAGACTCTTGATCCACTACGACCCGGACCAGGATAAAGCTATAAAGCAGATTACTCTTTGCAAACACATAACACAGAATAACAGAACAAAAGCAGTAGGATATACAACAGTGTAGATTCTTATGGCTGGGTAGTGAATACATATGGAGAATCACACTGAGAGGACAGATATGTGTGTGTATACAGTGCATACTGTGTGTATACAGTAAATACTTATGCACATGTGCTTTTTTTGTTTTTTTAAAAATTTTTTAATAAATTTGCAAAGATTTCAAACAAACTTCTTTCACGTGGTCATTACGGGGTGTTGTTTGTAGGATTTTGAGGGAAATAATGAATTGAATCCATTGTGGAATAAGGCTGTAACGTGACAAACTGTGGGGAAAGTGAAGCGCTGTGAATACTTTCCCGATGCACTGTACCTGAGGTGGTCTGAAAGGTCTTGTGCGCTGAGAGAGAAGCGTTCCCATTGGCTGCAGGTTGTAGGCCGATCGGGAAAGTCGACCCCGTGTGACCACACGCGGAATAGCGCCGCTGTGCTAATATGTAGAACTCACTTTCGTAGGCTTTCGAGCGGATGAAAGATCGAAAACCTCTTCATTTCCTGAAAAAATCTAGTCAGTTTAAACTGGAACCCCCCCTAAAAATTCGCTCCCCGGACTCAGTCACTCAGTCAAGCCCTGTATATATATCCATCTTTATTAAAAGCAGTAGAGCCCAGTTGATTGAATTTGCTTTCAGCATCAAGCAAGATTCCAACATTCAGTATCACGGCAGAAATACAATACAACACATCTGCACTTCATCTAGCGATTTCGCAGGCACAGAACACAATCCAGCCGTATAACTGATCAATCGAGGACGTTCTTGACACGGGCAACGGTTCTCCGACCGCCGCTCGCCCTACAAATGCATTACGTAAATCAGTAGAGTTGGACCACTGATGGGAACTGTGCAGTGAAGCCTACACACACATGTCGAACAAATGAACCACACGCTTGTTTATTGAACCTTGAGCGGCTGGCTAAACTCCACACGTGCCCCCTTGATTATCCACTCGCAGATCAAACACACCGATTTATTTACATATCCTTCCCTTATCAACAAATCAAGAATCTGTTCACCATCGCTAGTATGTTTCCAAGTGATGTCACGGGTTTACGAGTTCTCAGTACATAAGCCTCCTCACCCTCCATTAAAAAAAAACAATGCTGGCACAAGTGAGTAATCACGTCCAAATCATCCCCTCACTCACACACAAGATGGAACGTGAAAAACACATCTAAAGTTTTTGGCTGGAATATCCCCTTTAATCTTGTCCAGCTCTGTTTTCCCCACATCTGGAAAATCAAACAGTGACGGTTTGCCACATAGACTAATTGAAAAGTGTATTTTTTCACCACAGGCGATGCCTTTTCAAATACTACGCATGTTGTTATGGGAACGTCATCTCTTCTCTAGTTGCGCTAATTACCCTGCTCTTCATTACCACTATTGTTGATGTCTTGTCATTTCAACTTTCATGTCAAAAGGGAGTATTTCTCTATGGAACTCTGTATAATGTGTTTGAGCGGGCATGTTCTTATATCTCGGTGGCGAAAGAATGTCCCCACGACGTCAGGAATATCTGACAGTTTTGACCTTGCCTGGTCCCCGTTAGGAAAACAGTTCTTTACTTTTATTTTTAAAGCCGAAATGTTTTGTTTTGGTTATCGAGGTTAAGTTTAAGGTTGAGGTCGGGGTTAGCTGTAGATGTAGGCGTAGCAGTAATTAGCTTCAATAATAATTACGTCAATGGCAGGTCCTTGCAAGGATCGTGAACGTGTCCAGTGCCTTCACGTGTCTAAAAAATAAATAAATAAATAAAAAAACCTAAAAATCCTAATCTTAATAATAATCTTAATATCTGATATTTAAAATGGCTCCCACTTGCTTTTTCTGCACCAGTGAATAAGGTGCTGTTTTCCTCTTGACTGCATTGCTAAACAGGATGTGCAGGAACTCACATCCACTCTCTAGAGAAAAGTGTCCCTTTTAGCACCGCAATTTGTAAAAATAGATGCTCACCGTCCTTCCCTTTTAATCTTCGGA